>NW_028249658.1:0-109122 GCF_964263255.1 Lissotriton vulgaris | reverse complement strand
CCCTCTCACTCCCTCCCTCTCACTCCCTCCCTATAACTCCCTCCCTATAACTCCCTCCCTCCCACTCACTCACTCCCCACTCACTCACTCCCACTCACTCACACTCACTCACTCCCACTCACTCACTCCCACTCACTCTCACTCTCCATCCCTCCCACTCACTCCATCCCTCTCACTCACTCCTTCCCTCTCACTCACTCCCTCCCTCTCACTACCTCCCTCTCACTCACTCATTCTCTCTCACTCACTCCCTCTCACTCACTCCATCCCTCTCACTCACTCCCACTCCCTCCTTCCCACTCCCTCCTTCCCACTCCCTCCCTCCCTCTCACTTCCTCCCTCTCACTTCCTCCCTCTCACTTCCTCCCTCTCACTTCCTGCCTCTCACTTCCTCCCTCTCACTCACTCACTCCCTCCCTCTCATTCACTCCTCCATCTCACTCACTCCCTCCCTCCCACTCACTCACTCCTTCTCACTCACTCCATCCTTCTCACTCACTCCCTCCCTCTCACTCACTCCCTCCCTCCCTCCCTCTCACTCACTCCCTCCCTCTCACTCACTCACTCCCTCCCTCTCACTCACTCACTCACTCACTCCCTCTCACTCACTCCATCCCTCTCACTCACTCCATCCCCCTCACTCACTCCCTCTCACTCACTCACTCCTTCTCACTCACTCCCTCACTCCTTCTCACTCACTCCCTCTCCATCACTCTCACTCACTCCAGGTCTTCAAAGCATTCCTAAATTTCAGCAGGTATGTCAGTGTTCTCAGATCTGGTGGCCGCTTGTTCCATAACTGAGCAACTTTAACTGAATAAGAGCGTCCACCTTGTCGGAACTTATGCTCCTGAGTGAGATGAGCAGTAGCTGACCGAAGAGCCCCCCTCGGAGCACATCTTTTGAGTCTAAGCTGCAGCAGTGCAGGGCCATTATTCTGAAGGGCTTTAATCAAACTCACATGGACTTAAAGCAGATCCTTTCTGTCACAGGGAGCCAATGAAGTTTCCTAAGAGTGATCTCTGTGATTTGTTTAATGTCAATTTAGCTGCAGCCATCTGGACTCTATGCAGACTCTTAATCAATTAGTCAGGAGCTTCTATAAGGGAGAGCATTACAATAATCCAGTCTGCTGACTATAACACTCCGTTAATTAAAGCTTAAGCTTGAGCCGGTAAAACAGGAAACAACTTTCTAAGGCCACGAAGCAGTACAAAGCAAACACCAGCCACTTAGTTAACATGGTTTAGGTTTGAAAAGTTTATTGTTTCAGTTAATTAAAACCATAACAATACATTTTATAAAATCAAGTGCTACAGATGAAACTCTTAGTTTGTTAACATGTTTCTCTAAGGATAAATTATCATTGAAGGCCACTCCAAGATTGCGTACAGCCTACAAGGAACACAGTTCAATCCCGGCAGGTAGTGGCGAAAAATTCAGGGGTAATGGCATTGAGATCCTATTCGCAGGATTTTCTACCTGGGTCTGTGGAGCATTTCTATTCCTGGCTAACTAGCTCTTGCACCCTTGCCTAGCATTCAATCACAATTGATTAGTCGAGTCTGCCAGAGCAAAGTGAGTTTGGCAGCACAAAGCTGCAAGAAGCTAGCGGGCTGAGGGGATCGATAGAGCATCTTGTCGGCTGCTTTTGGGCACCCCAGCAGCATGTCGGGTCCCGGGGGTATCAGTGTTGGTGCAGAGTGCTGGCGCTGTCTGACGGCGTTTTGTGCAAGTGGAGTCAGAGGCACTACATCAGCAGCCCCTGACGGCAATTCTCACCAGTCTCCACGCTGACTTTGCGTTCGTCTCCTCGCCAACCCGACTTGCCCCGATTATCCCTCCTCTCGGTTTCCCCCTCCTGCCCTGAATCACCTACAGTTTTTCCCCCAAACCACTGCAGTTCACTCCCAACTTACCCCTCGGGCTCACCAAGAGGGGGAAACAAGGTAGTTTCTCCTAGTATGGGGCCATAAAAGGTTTTGATTAGCCCATATGTTTTTGGGGGACTTCATAATTATCTGATGCCTTACTAATTAAGATAAAAGCCAGCAAAGACTTTCTCAACACACAGATAAAGATCACCGCTTACAAGAAGAAAATGGAGGAGGTCAATAAAGAAATTGCAAGCAGAGCAAAATTTAGGTACACTGCAAAATGATATCAAAATGTTTTCTCATGAGAGGGTATACCCCTACACCAATGGATGATATAACAAAGAGTATGACTTTGATGCAGAGTCCTCAGGGATAAGTGCTTCTGAATCTTCCCACTTAGACACTAAGGATTGGTCCAGCGACAACTCTAACCAAAGTTAAAGAGGAAGACAGAGCCAAGAGACAAGAGGGAGATTTTACAACTCCATCTACCCACCGAACCAGATGTTCCTCTGACCAGGCCCCAGCCTTTTCAAGGACCCCCCCCCAACCACAACTATTGCCTTTTTCCAACCAAACTAGTGTTTTTTAGGAAGAGGTGGCAGGAGAGCAAGACTCTGCAACAATTGGCCTGCCATCTCGAAGACAACAACACCTTGGACCCGTCCCAGTCCGGATTCAGACGGAACCACAGCACCGAGACAGCCCTCATCGCCGCCACGGACAACATTAGGCGCCAAGTAGACAACGGCGAAACATCAGCCCTCATCCTCCTGGACCTGTCAGCCGTTTTCGACATGGTCTGCCATTGCACCCTAAAGACACGCCTCCAAGAAGCCGGAATCCAAGAGAAGGCCCTCGACTGGACCACGTCCTTCCTCTCCGGCAGAACCCAGAGCGTCCGCCTGCCACCCTTCCGATCCAAAGCCACCAACGTCATCTGCGGTGTCCCCCAGGGCTCATCCCTCAGCCCGATGCTGTTCAACGTCTACATGGCCCCCCCTCGCACGAGTGGCCCGCCACCACGACCTCAACATCATCTCCTATGTCGAAGATACCCAGCTCATCCTCTTCCTCACCAAAGACCCACACACCGCCAAAACCAACCTCCACGAGGGAATGAAGGCCGTCGCCGACTGGATGAGAAGCAGCCGTCTCAAACTGAACTCAGACAAGACGGAGGTCCTCATCCTCGGACCCACCCCCTCAGCCTGGGACAAATCCTGGTGGCCAACCACACTGGGAACAGCACCAACACCCACTGACCATGCATGCAACCTACGATTCATCCTCAGTTCCTCCCTCTCCATGTCCAAACAGGTCAGCACTGTCTCCTCCTTCTGCTACAATACCCTCCGCATCCTACGCAGGATCTACAAGTGGATCTTGACCGAAACAAGAAGAACGGTGACACAGGCCCTCAACAGCAGCAGACTGGACTATGGCAACGCACTCTACGCATGAATCCCAGCCAAACACCAACGACGACTACAACGCATCCAAAACGCCTCCGCCCGACTGATCCTCAACGTCCCCCGCCGCAGCTACATCACCCCCCACCTGAGAGACATAGACTGGCTCCCCGTTGACAAGAGGATCACTTTCAAGCACCTCACCCACGCACACAAAGCACTCCACAACACCGGACCAACATACCTGAACAGCAGACTCAACTTCTACACTCCCACCCACCACCTCCGCTCTGCCAGCCTCGCCTTCGCCTCTGTCCCCCGCAGCCAACGAACGACCTCCAGCGGCAGATCCTGCTCCTACCTCGCCGCCAAGACCTGGAACACCCTCCCTGCCCACCTATGGCAGACCTAAGACCTACTCGCCTTCAGAAGACTCCTCAAGACCAGGCTCTTCGAGTAGTAGCGGCACCCCCCCTCCCCTCAGCGCCTTGAGACCCTCACGGGTGAGTAGTGCGCTTGACAAGTACTCTGATTAATTGATTGATTGAAGAGGAGGGATGAAAAATACAGGGGGAGAACAACAAAGGAGAGGGCATGAACACCTGCAGTCGCACATGGAACAATCAACAACCAGACTTGAGCAGCATATAGACATAGAGGTTAATCTCACCACTGAAGAACAGTATACAGCCGAACTGACAGTACTTAACAATGGGTTGGACTTTGTCCCTGTGACCTATTTTTTTTTTAAAGACCTTTATTGTGCATATAAATCAAGAATACACAGTTGTGTATGTCGCGTAGCCTGCTGCCTGCAGGTGCCGGCATAAATAATAAACATTCAGATGTAACACTGGTAATGTAACACAGCCAATTAGCCGGCAACCCGGGGGTCCGGCGGAGTGCGGAGACATAATTCAGTGTACAGTGCTGCAACTGTGAGGTCTACAGGTTTTGTAGTTTTTTATTGTCTGGTTGATCACATTACCGTCTATCTAGTATCTGCATTGCAGGAGCTACAATTCAAGTCCAGAACTCAATTTAACAGCAGCAGCAATTATCAGGTAATATGTGGACTGAGAAGAAGGGTATCTAAGTTCTTGTGCCTGTGATAGCATTATGCCGCAGATTATCGTATAGTGGTATAGCTCACTAATGCAAAATGTTAGTCATGCAAAATCGACGGCGCCAGGCGATGGTCGCCATAGCGGAATCTCAATTGGTTGTTATCTCAGTGTGAGTTGAACCCTCCTGTGTCTATGATATATGTATGATCGCCAGAGGCGGAGCCCCACTTGCAGGCTCGCTCGGTCTGCGTCTCAGTGCAATTATCCCAGGCGGTATTTACGTCCCGTGCACGTGTCGTGTTGTGGCATGTCGCGGTATCAGAGATCTAACGCAACTATAGGCGCTTGTCGTTTCGCGACATAGATCTTCGTCTATTCCCATAAAGGGTTTGGTCAGGGACCGTGACCATTAAACAAACCATCACCAAATCCAACTCACTAATAAGAGAACTAGGGAAGGGAGGGTAGGGGATCAGTTGTGCCCATGGGCGCGATGTGGGAGGGGGGGGGGGGGTAGGTGCAGCCTTGGTGAGGGGTCCCTGTGGTTCCGGGGCAGGGTGTGGGAGGACAGCACGGGGTGGCAGAGTGGAGGCATGTGGTCGATTTTTCCAGATTGCTGCCGTTGGGGGGGTCCTTCACTGAAGGATATGATCTGGGTCTGTAAAGCAGGGAACATCAACTGACACGCCAGACATATCTGACCGTTATCTGTGACTGGGCACGCGTGATAAGTGAACAGGAATGATCAGATGAGCACGGGGTCGGTGCTATGCAAGTGCAAGGGGGGATGGAGGCGCCAGTGACCACCGGGGCAACGCTGCGAGGTGTCCGCAGTTTTCCTCATCTTCGCAGCGGTGTAGGGTCATATTAGCTCAAGTTATCCCCTGTTCCCGACAGGCACGTTGCAAGGACGTAAGGAGATCACCCCAGAGTTGTGCAATGGGGAACTTCCGGAGTCCTGCAGTTTCCTCTCGGTGGAGTACCGTACCTTCTGCTTGCGCCCAATTAGTGAAGGATGTATGCCGATGTCTGGTGTGGGGGGGGGGCATTGGCCTTCCAGTGTTTAGTCAGTAAGCGTTTAGCTGTGATTAATCCCATATCCCAGAACCTCGCTTGCACTTTGTTGAGTTTCGTGTGTTTGTAGAGCCCCAAAATACAGGCTTCCCACATCCGCGGCACATGTTCGTCCGTGCATTGCGTGAGCAATGTCGTGACCTCGTCCCAATACTTCTGTATGGCAAAGCAGTGCCAAAGCATGTGTAGAAGATCCGCCCCTACCAAAGAGCATCGTTGGCAAGCTGTGTCAGTGACCGAGAAGTACCTATCTTGGCAGGCGTGAGGTAGGCTTGGTGTAAAATGTAAAATTGGATAAGCTTGAAACGGGGGTTGCGCAGGATATTGGTTGGTCCATTCAGTATCATTGCCCATTCCTTGTCAGACCAGTCCCGTCCCCTATCGGTCGCCCACTTTTCCCTGAGTGGCAGTGTGGAAGGCTGCGTGTGCATCTGCAGGGCCTGTGCCAGCCAGTGTATAATATGCGAGCCATTACCCATGACATGCAGGTATTGTATAAAATAGTGCATCGGCAGCTCCTCCTACATGTCGCCCCAGGAGGTGGTCAGCGTGTGGATGAGGGATGCATGTGTTAGAAATTGTCCCGCAGGGAGATCTATGCGAGCGGTAAGATCCGCAAAAGAGAGTAGCGTGCCATCTTCATAGAGATCACCTAGGGATTCTAGTCCAGCACGTGTCCAGCTGGCCAAAAGCGCCTCCGACAGCACCCCTGCCATTCAGGGAGTGCCCAGGAGAGGAAGCACAGGGGCATACGGCTTCGTGGTACGGGTAAGCCGTAGGCATCGCAGAAAGCATCTGCGTGCTACCGTCAGATGTAATTGTGTGGGGCAGGGGGAGCGGGTCAAAGGGTGGAATAATGTGTATATTTGCGTTTGGGTCCAGACAGTAGTGCCTGAAGCGGTATCCCCCAAGTTTTTGCCGCAGAGCCATCCCGACACCCATTGCAGCTGCGCTGCTAGGTAGTATAGTTCCATATTGGGAATCGCCAAGCCTCCCGATTCTGTGGTCATGTACAATTTAGCCAGCGCTACTCGGGCCGACCCGTGTTCCAGATAAGGCTGCGAAGTAAGACTTCCAGTTCTCGAAACACTTTGTTGGGTACGTACGTTGGGACGTTGGCGAAGTAGTATAGTATTCTTGGCAAGACGATCATTTTGGTCAGTGCCACCCGGCTAGGCACATTCAAGGGTAGGGTCTTCCAAAAGCCAATTTGGGCTCAGATGGAGGCAATCGCCCGTAGCAGGTTCTCCTCTAGGGTAGCTACCGGGGCCCTGTAGATATGGATACCCAGATATCGGAACGTGGTGGGGTACCATTGCAGCCTCTCTCTGCCAATGTGGATGTCGGTTTCTGGCGTGTTGGCGGTGAAGGAGTAGGCTCCCGACTTAGACCAGTTAACTCGTAGCCCTGACATATCCTCGAAGGTCCGGAAAATGTTCGCGAGAGACTCCGGGACATTGGTCAGATCTCTGACATATAGTAGCAAGTCGTCTGCATAAAGCGAGACCACATGCAGCCCATCAGCCATCGGGATTCTCCACTCCTGCCCCTGGGTTCTGAGGATCGTGGCCAGGGGCTCCATGGCCAATGTGAAAAGCAAGGGCGACAGGGGGCAACCCTGTCTGGTGCCTCTCTGCACAGGAATGGTGTCTGACAGCAGCCGCCCGGTGCGGACTCGGACCGTGGGTCTGCAGTACAGCAGGTTGACCATAGTCTCATATCCGTGCCCCAGAACGTATTTTTCCATTACCGCCTTTAGATAAGGCCATTCCACAGAATCGAACGCTTTCTCAAGGTCCAATACCAGGCACCCCGCTCGTGGCCAGTGCCGAACAGCATATTCCTGCACCCGGATTGTCCCTGTGACCTATATGGACAAATTCAAAAAAGCAATGGAAACCAGCAGAATTTTTCCAGAAAAGCTTTGTGAAAGCCTTCTTTCTGAATACCCAAGTTACAGACCTAGATGATGGCCACAATAATTAGAGAAAGAAATCAGGGGTCTACCCTCCGCCATCCATGACCCTGCCAGAAGTGCTGGCTTTTGAAGAAGCGGTCATCAAACAAGTTGAAGAAATAAACCAAAGAGAGAATACCTTTCAAAACCTTACCAGACAAGAGAAAGAAGCTCTGGACTCCCTCTGTAATAAGTAACCATGGGCGTAGCACTTCGCTCCGCCCACGGAGAGGGTGTAGTGGTGCCTACTTCGCGCTGCACAAAGTAGGCGTAGTAGGCAACACTACGCCCACTCAGTAGCGGAGCGAAGTTGCCAGTCACCCGCCTCCCTTCCGCCCTCTTATACAACCCTATTTTTCCTATTACAAACAGTAAAATAAAAGGAGAATAACTTACCTTGAATGCGGGATCCCGGGGCTCCCTCATCCTGTAGACGCGCTGACTTCTGCAAACGAATGCGCATGCGCGGGCACCCGCGCATGGGCAGTTTTTCACGAGAAATGCGCGTGCGCGGGCGCTGCATTCAAGGTAAGTTATTCTCTTTTTATTTTACTGTAAGTAATAGGAAAAATAGGGTTGTTTAAGAGGGCGGGAGGGAGGCGGGCGGCGTGTAGTGGGGCTACGCGAAGTGTGTGGGTGGGCCTAGCACCCACCCCACTTCGCCGAGCTTCGCATAGCCCCACTACGTGGACTACGCCCACCCTTAGTAAAAAAAGAACATCTTGTAATAAAGCCAGAAGATAAAGAGAAAGCCATGGTTATCCAAGGCAATATAGCCTGTCTCATCCTCCTACAGGATAGGAGAAAATATACGGTCCTATGATCAGACCCAACTGCCCACCTCAGGGACACAATCACTACCCTCTTGGATGCAGTTACAGAAAACTGATGGATCACGAGAAAGGAAAGAGAATGCTCATAACCACTGAACCATGGATGGAAGAATTCTATACACTTCCTAAAATACATAAAGGAAGACTCCCGCCCCAGGGAACCCCATAATGTCGGGCATTGGCTTCCTCTTAGACCCACTGTTACATTATATTGATTGGTTCCTTCGACATCTAGTTAAGAACATAAGGTCATCTACACAAGCCCCAAAACACCTCCTTAATCTGTTATTTATTTATTATAAAGTGCAACTTTCATCCATTCAGGATATCACAGCTCTAAAGAAAGCACAACCAAGTGAGGAGTTCCGGTAACCGCTCAGGCCTTAGGGAACAGGTGCATTTAAAAAAAAATTCTAAATGCCATGTGGTTGTCGATTAGCCGAAGAGGTAGAATTTGACCCTACCACAAACGTGATGTTGTGCCTAGATGTCGAAGCCCCTATACACAAGCATCCCGCAAAAAGAGAGCCTCTGGGTGATTATTGATCTCTTACCGGCCCAATAATAGGACTAGGCAGCTAAATTGGGCCTCACAGAAAATGTATTTTCCTTCGAAGTTCAGATTTTCCTGCAGCGCCACGGGACATCCATGGGCAGTACGTTTGCCCCAAGCATAGCCTGTTTGTATGTGGGTTGAATCGAGGGTTGAAACATCTGGACAAACAACCCATACTTTCCGGATATTCATGTGTGGCGGCATTATATAGGCGAGAACTTGGTGATCTGGCACGGCGCAGATACTACTATTGAACCTTTCATGACATGGCTCAATGGTAGAAACGTTTAACACAAAATGGGACAGCTCCCAGAATAGTGACCTACATGCAAAAATTTTGAATTGTGAGTGTGGGCATCTCACAAAAAGTGAAAGACTGGTCTCACAAACCACTTGGTGTCATGCTTCATCACTGACCGGTCCTCGCCCTCTAAAAACTTGGTTTGATAGAGGGCGGGCATACACCTGACGACAGGGATACACTTCTAAACTAAGTGGGGGCCCGTGAAGAGTGAGTTAAACATTTTATGTTGGAGGCAGGCTTCCTCCGAGCGCCCCGCACCTCTAGTTCCCTCTGCCATGCCCCCCTGGGATACTGTGGTTACATCAATGGAAGAAACCTCATTCTCAAATTTACGTTAACTGTGGACAGGAACTCAGAATCTTTTAGAGGTCCCCATTACAGCCAAAGATGGAAGGTCTTACCACCTCCCTGTATATGAAACCTAAGGATCGTAACAGCCTCTTGCACTTTAGGTTTAAAGCATTTTATTAATACGAAAAAACATGGGGAAGGGGGGTAGGAGGTCAAGGTTACATACAGTACAATGAAAAGAAAAAGAGACATGTTGCAGCAGTTCTGGTCGAAAGGGGGAAGGTCGGTGGTTCAGGAGGGGAAGGGAAGGCATCAGCTGTAAGGCAGTAAGGTAGTGCACATAACCCTCCTATATTCCCCGACCTCCCAACCAAAGCTAAGAGCGAGTAGCTTCCTGCAACACAGCAAAACACAACGCAGTCCCTCCAAGCCCCCCGCCCCCAGAAAAAGAAAAGAGAAGAAAACAATACCCCAACATCCCCGTCCAAGAGCCCGCAGTAGAAGCATCCGCCCCAAACAGCCTACCCCCAACCCCTAATCCCCCCAGCCCCATCCCCCCTAATCCGCCGGAGCCGCCGGTGGCGTCAGCCTAAGAAGGCGCAGGTACCTCGGACATGTGAGCTCCCGGAATTCTGTGGACAGCAGTGCCAGGAAGGGGTGCCAGAGCTCCTCAAACTGATCTACATTTCCAGCCACTGTAAGCGACATCTTCTCCATACCCAGTACCTGCCAGAGTCTATGTAGCCAACCAGTGATGGAGGGGGCAGTGGAGGTGCGCCAGTGGACAAGGATATTTTGGACCGCTGAGCCTAGCGCAATAGCAATCTGCCTTCCCCTGCGGGACTTCAGCGGGTACATTAAGTCGTTGGGAAGGCCTAGCAAGACATACGCCGGGAAGCGTGGCAGCTCAATCTCAAAGTGTCTATCCACCTCATCCAGAACCTCTTTCCAGTAAGCAGTCAGTACCGGGCAATCCCAAAGAATGTGCGATAGAGTACCCTCCTGTCCGCAGCCCCGCCAACAACCCTTGTCGGTGAGTTTGTGCATCTCGTAGAGCCTCTCCGGGGTGTAATACCAGTAGGTGGACACCTTAGTAAAGGTCTCCGTCAGCCCAGTGTGGTATGCAGAGTGCCTCGCCCGATATGCGATCTTGTCCCACTCCTTGTGGCTCAGGGTCCTGCCCAACTCTCTGTGCCAGCGCTCCCTCCCTGGATTATGGAAATGAAACGTCGGGGGTTGGAGAAATTTATATAGATCGGAAATAAGCTTGGCATCCGAGGTCCGGGTCACTAGCCACCGCTCGTAAGGAGTGATTTGACAGGCTGCGACGTCGCGCACCTGGGGTTGGAGAGCCCAGTGGCGGACCTGCATGTAGCGCAATCTGTCTACCTCCATCAGACCAAATTCCTGTCGAAGTTGCTGGAAAGGAAGCACGCCCTCCGGCCCATAAATCTGAAAAAGTGCCCTGCAACCCGCGCTCACCCAGTGGGAAAAAGCTCCCGGCTCTAAGCCCGGAGTAAAGTCCGGGTTACCAACTATGGGTGTAAACGGTGATGGGAAAGTAGTTAGCTCGCGGAGCTCACAAACCGCATCCCACACCCGCAGGGGAACCCGGGTGACAAAGGAGGCGTAGGGGTTAGCCGGGCGATGCGCGCGCCGCAGGAATGGAACCTCCTGAAGGGTACGTCCCGCCACCGCCTGATCTTGAAAGAGCCAGTGCTTGTCAGATTCCCACCTGCTCCATTCCACCAAGTATCGGAGTTGCGCCGCCTGAAAATACTTCCGGAGATCCGGGATACCAAGACCCCCCGCCTCCGGAGCAAGCGTGGAGAGAACTCTCTTCATCCGAGGCCTGCGGCCTTGCCACACGAAACGGGAGATGTCAGCCTGCACTTGCTGTATCCAACCCACAGGGGGCTGGAGGGGTAGAGCGCGAAAAAGGTACAAGATCTGAGGCAGCACCGTCATCTTCACCGCTGCGATACGGCCCAGCCACGAGAGCAGGCCCTTGTTCCATCGGCCGAGTTCCTCCTTAATCTTCTTGCTAAGGGAAGAGTAATTTGCTTTGACCATTTCAGGCAGCGAAGGCGCCAGCAGGATCCCCAGGTATGGCACCGTGGATGAGGACCACTGCATGGGGAAGAGACGCTGAAGGTCTCTCCTGGTGTCCGCGGCGAGCGACACGTCCAGGGCAGCCGATTTGGCCATATTCATTTTAAAGCCGGCCACGCGTGCAAAGGCGTTCAGTTCCTGGACGCAAGCAGGGAGTGACCTCCTGGGGTCATCCAGGGTCAACAGGACATCGTCCGCATAAAAGCTAACAGTATGGGTATACTGACCCATCTTAACCCCAATAGCGTCCGGATTATCGCGTATCCTCTGGGCAAACGGCTCCATGTAGAGGGCGAACAAAAGCGGCGAGAGGGGGCAGCCCTGTCTCGTACCGCGCTCAATGACAAAACTACTAGAGCTGTGCCCATTGACCCGTACCGAAGCTGATGGTCTTTTATAGCAATTGAAGACCATGGTGCGGAACTTCTCGCCGATTCCCAGTTTCCCGAGAACCAGCTCAAGGTATGGCCAATGAACTCTATCAAAGGCCTTCTCCGCATCGACCGATAGTAACATCCGCTCCCCCGGGACGCGCGAGGCCTTCTCCAGTATGTGCGTCACCCTCTTGGTGTTGTCAACTGTCTGTCTACCGGGTACAAAACTAGCCTGGTCCACCTCCACCAGACCCGGTAGGTGCAGTCCAAGTCTGGCCGCTAGGATCCCCGTGTAGAGCTTAAGATCAACATTCAGAAGCGAAATAGGCCTATAAGAACCACACAGGGTCCGGTCCTTCCCGGGTTTCGGAATAACCGACACAGTCGCGGAAAGAAGGTCCGGCGGGATAGCCCCCGGTTCGGAGAAGGAGTTGAACAGGCGAGCCAGGATAGGCGCCACTGTGGAACAGAAGGTCTTGTAGAACAAGGCCGTGTAGCCATCCGGGCCCGGGGCTTTACCGTGTTTCAATCGTGCTATAGCGGAGATGACTTCCTCCACATGGATGTCCCTTTCTAGGTGGTCCGCTTGGGCGGGCTCTAGCACCGGGAGGGTCACAGACTCTAGATAATCCTCAGCGTCCCTCGGCGAGGAGGGTTCCGCGGCATATAGTGCCTCGTAGAAGCTACGAAAGGAGTCCGCCACCTCCGCGTCACCGGAAACAGAAACCCCGTCTGCACCCACTAGCTCATTCACCACATTGCGTTGCTGCGCAGCCCTGAGCCGATGGGCCAGGAGCTTACCGCACCTGTCCCCGCCCGTGTAAAAGGCATGCTTCAGACGCAACGCCGCATATTCCGCTCGATCTAGGTCCAGTGCAGAAAGGAGTTTCCTCGCCGCTTTCAACTGCCTCCAAACTCGAGGTGCCCCTGTTCGGCGGTGGACCTGCTCAAGTTCCCTGACCTGCGCAGTCAGTTCGTCCCTCTTACATTGCCGCTCCCTGTTCTCGGCCGAGGAGATGGAGATAAATTCCCCCCTGAGGACCGCCTTCAAGGCCGCCCACTGCGTCGCTTGAGACGTGTCGGAGTTGCCATTGTGGACCAGATAGTCCTGAATGACCTCCTCCACTCGCTTCACGATCGACTTCTTATGCAGAAGAGTATCCCGAAGCCGCCACAACCCCCTGGAGGGGTAGGCCGCCGGCCATGCAAAGACGCCGGAAACCGGTGCATGATCGGACAGGGACAAGACCCCGATGTCCGCCGCCGTGGCGGCCGTGCGTAGCGGTCCACTCACCAGGAGGTAGTCCAACCGCGAATAAGTGCGGTGCGCGTGGGAGAAGAAGGAATAGTCCCTATCGGTGGGGTGCATAGCGCGCCAGAGGTCATGCAAACCCATCTCTGCAATCCGGTCTTGCACCACGCGGGTAAGCTCCCCCGTCTGTGGGGATCGCTGGGCAGACCTATCCATAGCCGAGTCGAAGACAATGTTCAGGTCTCCCCCCAAGATAACATGGCGATCGGGCAAGGCAGTGACGTCCACCAACACTGATTCCAGGAAACGATCCTGGTGATCATTCGGGCTGTAAACGGAGCCAACCGTGAAGGCAATACCCCCAAGCCGCATGCGATACGCTAGGAGCCTCCCCTTTTGCTCGGCATATTTGTACAATACCTCGCCCCTGAAAGAGCTAGCTAAAAGAATGGCTACGCCTGCCGTCTTGGTCGCTGCCGAAGAGAAGAATTGGGTGGGGAACTTGGCAGAGCGCAGCCTATGACATCTTTGGGTAGCAGATGAGTTTCCTGCAAAAGGCATATGTCCGCTTGCGTCCCTTCTAGTAAGGATAGGATCGCTCTGCGCTTCACGGGATTGTTCAGACCCTTAACATTAAGGGTCACCACTTTCAAGGATGGCATCTCCCCCAGGGACTCGAAGCGCTGTGCAGCAAGCGAGGGATCAGCGGGGGGCGCGCGGGGCAGGCGAGCAGGGAAGGCCAAGACCGGCCTCACGCGTGTTTGGGCAATATCGGACGGGACCCCACAAACAACAAAACAACTCTTAAGCCCTCCCAGAACCAACCCATGGCAACTAGCCAAAACCACAAACAAATAAAAATACCCCATTGTCTCAGTCCAGCCCAAACGGGCAAGTCTGTAGA
Organism: Lissotriton vulgaris; assembly: GCF_964263255.1. NCBI lineage: Eukaryota > Metazoa > Chordata > Amphibia > Caudata > Salamandridae > Lissotriton > Lissotriton vulgaris. Next base: position 95,109 of record NW_028249658.1, on the reverse strand, counting down.
AACCAATTAAGTGGACGTTCAGCCACTCACCTCCAACCGTTCCCTCCCAACCCCCAGCCCCAACCCAGCATCGTAGAAGCTAAGCATCTCTCCCCCCGGAGTGAAGTTAGGCCGTCAAGGCCACGCCGTTGGATTCAGGCAAGGTCCTGGCCGCCGTTCTCAGGGCTTCCTCCATATCCGCCCTGATGGTAGGGGAATCAGGGCGACTCGCAGTCGCCGACGATTGTCTCCTCGTCGATCTCCGCCGGCTCCGTCTCTCCGAGCGCCTCCATGTGGGCGTCGCTCCGTCTTCCTCCGTGGCCGTGAGTCCCAACACCCCGCAGATGTCTTGGAGGGAGCGCAGCTGGTGTAACACTCCGTTCCATCTAAAGATGAGGCGGAAGGGGTGACCCCAGGAGTAGGGCGTCCCGTGCTCCCGCAGAAAGTCTGTAGCAATCCGGAAGGACCTGCGCTTCTGCAGCGTGATGGCGGACAGGTCCTGGTAGAGCGCTACAGGCCGCTCTCTAAATGTTAAAGGCTGCTTCCTGCGGGCCTCTGCCATGATGCGCTCCTTCAAGGGGAAATCAGGCAGGAATGCCAGAATGTCCGGTGGGGGTGCTGATGACTGGCGTTGACGGCCCACTCTGTGCGCTCTATCTATGCGGATCGGGAATTCTGCATCTTCTCCCAAAATCTCCCGGAACAAGTCCTGTAGATAGGCCACTAGATCCGTCCCCTCGTCCGCGGATGGGACACCCCGCACCCGGATGTTGTTCCGTCTGGACCTGTTCTCGAGATCCTCAGAGTGGGCCTGGAGCTCGACACACTGCTCTCGGAGACGGAGAACGTCCTGCTGGAGATGGACTATCTCCTCATCACGGCGCTGGGCCGCCGTTTCCACCGTGTCAACACGCTCGCCAAGGCCCTCCACCTCCCTGCGCACCTCTCGGACCTCGCTGGCTACTTCCTTCTTTAGCGTCTGGAAGTCGTCCTTGAGGGAGCTAAAATAGGCCTCCATAAAGGACCTCGTGACCGGCGGTTCGCCTCCAGTTGCTTCTGCCGAGGCCCGGGAGGACCCCGGCGACGGCTGCGTCCTGTCTCTCAGCTGCTGGGCCCTGCTGAGCATGTCCGGCAGAGTGCGGTCACCCCTTCTCGAGCCTCCTCTCCCAGTCATCGTGGTCGCTGCAGTGGCCAAGGTTCAGGGCCGACCGCCGTAGGTGCGTCCAGTCGCTCGTGGGCACCAGATGTGAGACCCTGCCGAAGACAAAGGTGCTGCGCCACAAGCGACAAAATGGCGGCTCAGGCCGGGGCGAGACAGTCGTGGTACCGACCAGGGTGGCAATCGGGGGCCAGAGGCAGGGTCTCGCAGCAGCGCACCCCTGGGGAAATTAGGTCAGGAGCCAAGGTGAAAGTGGGCACCCGCCCGCCAAAGGCACGGGTGGAGGTCGCCAGCTCCAGCTCCTCAGGGAGAAGATGGCGGCAGGGCGGGGCCCGGGAGAGCGGCCCGGGCTGGCGAGATCGTCGGCGACCCCTGGGGCAGCATAAGCAAGGAAAGTCCACAGCCAGTGTCTCACTGTTTCGCCAGCGGGTCCGCCCAGGTCAACTGCCGCGTAGAGTCCTCCGTCCCTCGCCACCAGGTCCGGGGTCCACGCCACACCATGCACCGTTGTCGGTAGCGAGGGGCCAAAGCGCCAGCTAAGGTCCAGGGTCCGCTGCGTGTCGGTGGCACCGGTCACGTAGGCTGCGGCCGGGGGGCGCTGTTATTCTCCGGAGCACGTCGGGGCCGAACACTCGGGATCACCAGCTTTCAGCACCAGGCCTAGCCGAGGCGCCTGGACAGCACTGCAATACGCTCCGCCTCCTAGGCTCTCCTCCGTGCTCCGAACTTTGAGCAAACTTTCGGGGTACTTCCCCCGGGGCGATAGGAGTCAAAGTAGTATCAATAGGTGCACCAGGAACTCCGGCACAGCCCACTCACCCGCAAAGCAGCTGCGGGGGGAGAGAAGCGCAGAAATTGGGGCTCGAGCTGAGCCGGGCCGGAGGAGCTACGGGAGGAAGCGTCCGCTCACCCCGCCATCTTGGCCACGCCCCTCCTCTTGCACTTTAATAGTGCATATCCTAGGGCAGTGAATTAAAACTTGCCTGTGGGACAGCTTTTGTGCCTCAGGAGGAATTATACAGAGGCACTGGATTTCAAAAGAGAATCAGAGGCCCTCACCAAGAAACTGAGAAACAAAGCCTACACCGAGAGAGCCATAAAAAAGGTCCAAAAACGAGCATGAAACATCCAGAGAGAAGCCCTTCTTGAAACCAACATAAGACAATATACTGCACCCTAATTTTTGTCAGCACCTATCATACTTTGTCAACCAGCATCAAAAGATTTTTCAACAAAACAGGGGCTTACTTACTTCCAGCCAGTTATATATATTTTTTTTAAATAAAGTTCTTGTTCAGAAGGAATAGAAGCATTTGAGACTGACTAGTGCACAGCAACATCTGTCAAACAACTGAACGACAAACAATACACTGGGATCTTCTCTGAGTGACAGGTTACCACCCACATGGCAATTCCTCTGGGTATTCCCTCATGGAACAATCTAGAATACTCGATCTGGTCCTGGTGTCCGCATGGGAACAAAGAGTCAAAACTAACTGAAACAGCAGTAATGTAATTTACATAATTACATTCCTATGCAGGCTCCGATACATCGGAATGACAACTAGGAAAGAAAGTCCAGTTAATTGAACAAAGAAGTACTGTTTGCTGCAGAAAACAATCCACAAAACTTACTGCACACTTCCTGGAGAACATTCACACAGATAAAGACGTCCAATGGTCAATCATTGAAAAAAATCAAAAGGTTACAGAGACTTCATGGTTAGGCTCAGGTGTCACTTGTACAAAACCAGAGAAATTCAGCCGTTATAGTTAGTGAGCTAACTATAACTCGCCCCCCCCTCCTCCCCCGGAATGCACGACTTTTGACCTCACATATTACATCACTCATGACATGACATTGCCATTGACATCACTGATGACATCTCAAATGACATCACTAATGACATCTTTGATTACATCATCCGGTGACTATGAGTGTTTTTAAAATGTTTGAGTGGTAAATTATGTACAAAGGTTTTTTGGTGACTCGGTGGGTGTACGAGTGCCTGATTTGATGATTCAGTGGGTGCATGGCTAACTATAGAAGTGAGTAATTAGGTGTCTCAGTGAATGTATGGGTGAGTGATAGGTTGCATGAATGTCTGTATCTGTCTGTCAGTTGGTGTCTAAGTGGCTGTAGTGGTGTGTGAGTGGGTATGTGAGTGTCTGTATGGGTGAGTGATTGGTTGTCTGAGCACTGCAGCTTGGGGGATGAAGTCTACTTTCATCCTGAGGCCCTCAGATGGCAAGGGGACCTCATCCTGCCCACCAGTACACCAAGAGGCGCGTCAGCAGAGTGGTAAAGAAAGGAGGCACTGTGTTGGGCTTACTGGAGGTAACAGGATGTCTTGTTGGCCCCTAAGGACCCTCAGCAGCCAAGGGGACTTCATCCCCCAACCAGCAGCATGCCAGGAGGTGTGTTTGCAGAGTGATGGAGAAAGGGGGCGGGCTTCTGGTGAGTTGCTGGCTTTTTTAAATTAATTGTTTTCTATTTTTCTGTAAGGGGGGGCATGTTGACCCCCTTCCCTGGTCCATTTTGGGTCCCAGGGACCCCATCCCCTGGGGCCTGCATCATTTATTAAAAACAATTCGATAAAAAAATGCTTTAAAACAAGGATTGGCATAGCCAATAGGTCTAGCCTTCGGGACCTTATAAGTGTTTAGCTATGCAGCACATTGTCCTGTTAATACTCTGGCCACACAATTTTACGACCAATGATGTTTAGGGCCGCGATCAGTGTGTGTCATGGACAGAAACATGCTTTGTAATGTACTGTGATAACACTGGGCTGCAGAAGTCAGTGCAGACTATCAGTTTATGCAGTTCGACCGTGGAGATGTCTGTTAAAAAAACACATCTCCCATTCACGTGGTAAAATGCAGGTGTGTGCAAATGGTGGCAACACATTATACTGTAAGTACACCAGGCGGACCATGTGAGGGTTTGGGCGAGTGGAGGACACTTCTTCAGGAAGAGGGGCGCAAAGGATATTAGAAGCAGTACAGGGGACGGGAGGGAACCAGTGGGGTGGGGGCAGGTATATGGGGAAAAGGGAGGAAAGGAGATCAGAGGCGGGAAGAAGATGGAACAAGGACGTGAGGATGGGAGTGGATCCAGAGGAGGAGAGCGAGGATGTTCAGTAGAGAGGAGAGAAGTAGGGAGTATTGGAAGGAGGAAAGTGTGGGAGAGGAGTAAGGGGAAGAGATGATATTTGGGGAGGTGGAAGGCGTGAGAGAGGATCAGAGGAAGAGTGGGACGTGGGAGAAGGAATCCGAAGGAGAGCTCCAGAGAGGGTCTGTGAGAGGGGGTGAGGTGGAGGGGATATGAGGGGATGGTAGGGGAGAGAATTATCAGGGTTCAGGGGAATAAGGGCAGATGTTCAGGAGGGGATAAAAGGCTATAAGGAGGAGGAGGAGGAAAGTGGAGGGGGACAGCACGGGAAGGAAAGAGAATCACGAGGAGGGACAGAGAGCGCACCAGAGGCTAGGAGGAGAGGGAAGGGGCAGGAGGACAGGTGTGTAGGAAGGAGAGAGGCTGGGGAATCACAGACAGGCAGAGAGCGGGTCAGTCGATAGGGGGCGAGTGAGGATTAGTGATGTGGAGCCAGGGAATGTTAACGGAGCAGGAAGTGGGGAAAGGGAATGAGGGTGGGGAGATAACTCATATGGAGAGTGGAGGGGAGGGCAGGACAAAGAGCCGGTGAGGAATATTTCCGAGGATGGAGCGACATGACAAGAGGATAGGAGGGGTGAAGGATGAGGGGGGACAGCGGAGACATGAGAGGAGACACGTAAGGGTGGCGCGCGAGCCCAGGCAGTGAAAGGAAACTGAAACAAAGGCCCGGGAACATGAGTGCGTATTAAGAGACTGATATCAGATCTATGCTTTACCAGTAATATCCCCGTGTTCCTCCACATGGCGCCAGGACTGTATCTACATTGTTTTCAAAAAGCAAGCTATTTCTGTGACTCAGAGCGGTGCAGCGCAATCTGAGGATGAAACGTATTTTTCATCTGGGGCTCTTGGTCAGAGCTGATGTTATTGCTGGGCCACCGATGTGGGATGAAAGACTGAGAGAGCCCTTTGCTTGCGCATCCAGTGCACGAGCAAAGGCACAAGTGCAGTGCATTGTGAAATAAGTGTTACTCTAGCGAGGTAAACAAGCCAGGGAGTGGTGCGCGTGCTTGTGCCCGACGCTGCACGCGAATAACAGATGACACACTGCGCAGCGCTGCTTGTAGCCGTAGGCGGATACATTTGGTGGGTAAAGGTGGGGCATGCCTTTGCCCAATTGCGTGCTGTCTTCGCACGCAAATCCCAATAGAAAAAGCAACAACAAAAAACACACACACAGGTGTGTGAAAAGTCCAGACTAATTCCAAGAGGTCGTTTTCCTAGAGCAGAGCATGCACGCTGTGCTAGGCTCGACCTATAAAGGTGGGGAGCCACGCGGCCCCCCTCTTGGGCTGATTTCAGCACCAGCGACCCCATATTCCGGGGCCTGACCTTTATATATTTTTTTTTAACAAAGAGTAGGGGGCTGGGCGGCCCCCTTCCAAGGCCGATTTCGACCATGGAAACATCATTCCCCGGGGGCCTGGCCACTGCTAGCATGCAGCTCCATGGGTCTCAAAGTAATGTCTGTTTCCCTGCTCGTTTGAAAGCGGACAGGGAAATAGACGTGCTCCGCTTTCAGCAAGCAAAGCAATTAACATGTAGGAAAATCATTTTGTAACCCCCTCTGATTCTTGGCTGCCGCTTGACAGATCACCACAAAATGGTCAAGACAGCAACTGAAGTGACTGGCCAATTATATAGAGTTGTTGACAGTGAAACCCTATGGAGGCTAGCACCTAACCTGCTATCACCAGATGTGTATGCGTGAGGAAATAACCCAAAAATGTGCACACACTACAAGCACCCCAACGGTGCAGTCCACATAACAGGACTTTACAATGTTGAACAAAACAGAGTGAATGGTGCACCACCTTATGAACAAAATCACACAATTATGAGATCTATGTCCAAGGTTGTTCTTTACATTATCCTTTTTATTTAGTAGTAATTTAATTAGACATACCAAAATAAAGTGTTCAAGTCGATCAGTCAACGTGTTTCGTCCAAAGAAATTGGACTTCTTCAGGGCTGTAGAATAACAAATATATACACATATATCAGTAGAATAAAAACATTTAAACAACACAACCTATGCAATACATTCAAAAGACAAATACATTATGACAGGACTGGTTTGCATATTACATACTTTTGAAAAACTGGTGTAACATAAAGGCTTATTCCACATGGGACCTACAAAAGGAATAATATGACATCTTTCAATAGCCCACCAGGACGGCACTTCAGGTGAGAGACATACAAACAATAAAATCCAATTTCCTATCTTTAATACATGGTACGAGACACTATAGTGCTCCCTATACCAGACTCTAGTTTACATACAGAGTCTATAGGAAAGTTACTGTGTCCCCCAAGCACCTTAATGCAATTTATTCTGAAATGAGGAAAGAGAAAGGAGGACGAAGAGAATAGGTAAAATTCAGGATTTTAGAGAGGAAAATTGAATCCATCTATCTGAGATCAAAGTCGCACTATTAGCGGGTTGAGGTGGAGATAAACAGTCAAAAGGAATGGAGCTTAATAACACATGAGTCAAAGTAGGCCAAAGTGGATGAATTAACAGTTCCACACCTATGGCCAAGGAGCAACAGTATCTTATATGAAGCCCATTTCATTACCCTATGTAAATCACAACAGGGTATACAGTTTCCACATATGTCTAGTAGCAGCTTAACATAAAAACTGGTGCAACGAAGACCTACCATAATACGTGTGGGAGCAGGAACGCGATGTTGTCTCCTTCCAAACTCAGGAAAGACTAAATGTAAAGGGCACAGTCATACTTGTAGCCCATGTTAACTACAAAAGGTGAAACAGCTGTGAGATGGTGTGCTCGGTTCTGAGACGAGCTATGTGCCATCCCACATAGCAGAACAGGGGCCGCTATGTTTAAATGGTGAATGTCCTATACTTCCGGAGCGCGTTCCAATACAGAACACGTATTTACCGGCAATAGCATTTGTTGCTTACAAATATATTTAAACAAAAAATAAGAAATATATATTTAAACTAAATTCACCTAACAGTATACTTTGAGACCCGATGTGCACATCAAGCTTAATTTGTAGTAAAATTAATAAAATCAAAAAACCTCCATATTACGAGGCTTAAGAATATGTTGTGTGGTACCTGTGGCAAAATCCCAGGAGTAACCTGGTGAAACCACGGCATATAACTTATGACCGCCATGATTGAATGGTATCCACCGTCTTGATGACAGACAATCCTCTCAGACAACCGTGTGTAAAAACACACAAATGGTTATGCGATAAACCTCAGGATATCAATCAAATAACCAAGGGGCAATATTTATGAATCTTCAATTGCGTAAATGTGGCACAAATGTAAAATCACGAACCAGACCCGAGACTGTACAGGACAGGGGCATGATGCCCGTGAGGGAAATGAGTCAGGTCATAGGGGAGCAATACCTCCATTAAAAGAAAGAAGGAATATAACCTTTGCAGGGGCGGTCTATAAGAGTCACGTCCCTGACAGCGGGGGAGCAAACAGGGAAGAGCATGAAATAAAGAGAAAGATAACCCCAATGAGAAAGAGTTAAAACAGTGTATGAAACAATCTAAATCATATCAACTATAACAGTACAATGTGTCAAAAATTGCCCTCAGACAATAAAATGCTTACATCCCGGTCAGGTCAGTGTGGACTGTGGTGTTAAGAAATCAATGGTACATGTTTTATTTTTAAAGGCACATCAAAAACATGTTTCAACATACAAGGAATTTCATGGATATACATTTCTTTACATGTATGAGTATGTGCAACATTTCTTTACTTCATACAGCGCAGAAGAGATGACCCAGAGGAATGAAGTAATGGTCATGTCTTTCCAGATAATAAAGTAGCTCATCACCACTATTGTGACCATATTACACACTACATAATTTACATATCCAGCCTGCCTCCTTTTGTCTTAGGGACAGTTCCCTGTCCCACCCTCTAGGGTTAGCCAGAGTGTGGTAAATTCCCATGAACCAGATGTCATTGCAGGTTGTATGATTTTCCTGCACGTGGAAAGTGAGAGGACATTTAAGATCACCATTCCGAATCGCACGTGAGTGTTCTTGGATCATTATTTTCAGTGGCCTGATAGTGCTGCCCACATAGATCTTCTTACAAAGGCAACGTAAAATATAGATTAGATGAGGTGGGCGCAATAATGTAGGAAGAAAATTTAAACCTGCAATAAGGGCACCTTTCAGGAAACTTTTCAGGCAAAATGGAATGGATATAAGTTGCTCCCAGAGGGCTGTTTAACTCTTTGAGCTGTAAGCTGGAGTAACAGTACTGGTTTGGGGAGAAAGATGCAGGGGTTCTGGCCCCTGGGCCTATTTAAAACCTTTGTTTAAGAAATATAATGTTATAACCAGCAATGCTGCTATGAGCCTACTGTTTACACTATTCGAGCCCGATATTTGTTTTTATGTTGCGATATTTATTTTAAAATCAATTCATGCTTGAAAAAGTATGGTGTTTTAATGTACTTATGAACTGTGATTGTATTTCTTGCTGCTTTTTCATTAAATTGTAATTGGATTTTAGTACCTGTGTATGTATATTTGCTTTTATGGTTGCTACACACAGACCGAATAAAGCTTACTGAACTGACTAATTTCTCACCCATTTCGCATCAAATCCAAGTTACAATGACAAACTAGATACAAAGATAACTGTGTCCTCATGCTCATCAATACACTACCCCATATATACTTGAGGAAGCTCAATCCATAGCACAACCACAGGGAAAATGTGCTACATCCTTTGAAAATGTGATTTGGCACCTTGCCAAGGTTATTAAGCGCTTTATATGTGCTACTACACTACCCCCCTGGAACAGATAAGACCCTGACTAGTCTGCACCCTATAATCCACACAGCATCCGTGAGGGTAGTTTCTCTGCACAGTCCAGGTCAACATAGCTGCTGGTTTTTATTTTCTTTATGATTTTCATTCCCATATGTTCTGGGTGTGTATGTCTCCATTTTCATTTTTTGAGTTGTGCTATGCAGCAATGAAACCGGGTGAGCGAGCCATTTATTCCTCCTAAATGATTAGATTTACAAAGAATAGAAATTTGGTAAAATACAACTAATATGAACAAAGAACTGCATTAAATCACAGCAGACTCTTTCCTTTCTCAAGGCCAGGCAGCACCGCTCTTTCAACCTTTTCCATTTTAATGAGATCAAGCACAACAAATCCACTTTCCTGATAGTAAATAGAGAAAGAATTGTGCCAAAGGTGACTCACTGCTTAAGAGGGTGGTTTAACTTTAAGGTCATCAAATATCATTTAAGGCATCTGCTTAACAGGCTGATGCTGGACCAGTGTCCTTCAATCCCTGCACACTGCCTCCTTTTATAGAGGGGCTACAGAGCATCAGGGGTCAGCTGCTGACCAATGAGAAAGTATTTGTACCTGGTTCCATGTGCTATCAAGAAATTATGCCGGGTGTCACCAATGACCTCCTGACCCCCCACTCTTGCATGGGGTCGGGAACCTCTCAGATGGACTGCACATTTGAGATTGAAATGATTGCGGGCTGTAGACAGTGAAGTAGGTGTGGCAGGAGCAGGACCCGAGGAGTGATGAATGAAATGACAATGCAGTGCTATAAGTCACCAGTGCATTGCACGTGTAGAAATGAACAGGACAATGGTGTGGTTGTTCTACCGGTCAATGCTTCCTGATGACTGCTTGCAGTCATGCTTCACGGGTGGGCTGTGGTGCAATTGCAGAGACCCGGTCTAGACAGGGCGCTCACAGGCAAAGGAGGAGGGAATGACTCGTCATAATGACGCTGAGGTCACACAATGACATAACACATACGATATGATGCTTGGGGTGTCAGAAAATACGTTTAAAAAATGAAATATGTAAAACAAGGAAAATGATGTCCAGGATTACTGCTTGTGTGAAAAGAGTTCTGGTCCCAAAGAATAAGTGGCAGTGGTGTCCACTGGCAACCACCGGCACAAATTTTGCACCGCGGATGACCTTAGCTGCCCTGCAAGAGTGTAATGCACCCCCTGGATCCAGGGTCAAGGGGCACAGGAGTGAGTGGGGGGAGTGTATGTCTGATGGCAGCTCACTGATTAGGCACCTACATCACCAGTTTCAGGGAGCAGGAAAACAGCAAAAGGTGGCGGGATCCATGAGAGGTTGGACCCAGCGCTTGATTTTTGTGTATTTAAAGGCTCCTCAGAGCCGCCCGCAGCCAAATAGATCCAGTGCCACATGTCACAATGTGTCAAACAAACAAGGTGCATCTTCATTGTGCTTTCATTTGCAGGCTGCCACCTTGTAGCTCTATAATACAAAAGTCACTGTACCCCACTGTGCCAACCAAGGCTCCATTCTGTTTCTCTCCGTTACACACAAAATCTCTGCAGTGATTGCATTAACCAAGTGACGTTTGAGAACGGTAGCATAAAAAAAGCATTTCCCATTAATTTCTTTAACGTGTGTGGTTTATCATCTTTAGATTAGTTGTGCGCTTATTTTGTATGTAGTTCTTAATGATGAAAGGCCAACAAAGAAGTTATAGAATAGGTTTTCCTTGTTTCTGTCTGGTTGCAACACCTAGACTGCATTGGCTGCTCAAGCAGTCAGCGCTAAAGCTAATTTATGCCTAATGACTGCTGCAGTTTAAATGTCACTAGATAGATAGCCAAGGCTGGCTTTAGTGCAGGGTATGTGAGTAGAATATTTCATGGGATGCTCACAGCTTGGCTTTTACCTGCACGGAGCTGGAAATTGCCAAACATCATTCAAGGCAATTAAGACAAATACAATTCATTCATTGTGTGATTTAAGTTGAACCCGGGGATGGCTTTTCTTCTCATTCTGAAATTTAAAATAATCAAAACATGCCTGCCACAGACTTCATTTATGCTTAAACTGTAACAGGGCCAAATAGACTGATTCGTACTTTAAAAAATGAACCTGAATTTAAACTGATGAATTGTTATGAGTGCGAAAAACTTGAAGCTAGATATTTTTGAGCCTTTCTTTCTTTCTTTCACTTTCAGCAGATCCAGCATTCGATGCTCTTGTCCTGTCCACAGAGCGGCCCGAGTCTCTACTTGTTTACAGTATGAACTTTCATCCTGGGATAATTAAAGCTGAAGATCTTTAGTAATGTTGCTAAATTGTGTCGTGCGCTGCATATTTTTTAATTTGCGACATTTCTCTATTATGTGGATAGTGAAAGTTTTGATGTGTTTCCTCCCAGCACATTGTGATCATGCAGGAGCAGCAGAAGACGTGTCCACAGAGACAGTGCACCCTCTCAGAGACCCCTCCACAACTGCCCACTTTGTTAATGCTTTAGAAGGGCTCTGGCTGCTTGTGAGGGCTGCGGGAGTGACACGACACTGAGGTCAGGAGTGGAAGCCCCTGACAACTTCACAGTGTTTCTCTGCGCTTGTCATCACAAAGTGATGAAGCAATCTGGAATCCCTGTGTGCAGAGCCTGGACTGGGAGCTACAAACACCACAAAGCGAAGCAAGTAAGTAAGGACAGAGAGAGCAGACACAAGCTGGAGAGTAGAGCTTCAAAGGGGCTTTAAAGTCAGCTGAGCTTTAACGTATGGCTGCCGGAAAGATGGTTCCAGGACCTGTTTGTAGAGCCAGAGGAGCGCACACGCCACCGAGATGTCAGCCAGGCTGACCCTCTCCCCCACCAGGAATGTGCGCGTCCTAAGATGTTCATCCAGGGTGCTCAGCACACGCTTCACCTCCTCCTTGGCATGTTCCGTGGCCTGCTTGTTGTACTGCATTATCCCAAAGGTGGGGAACAGCCAGGTGCTTGCGGGAGGGACGATCTCGCTGTCGGCAAAGCTGACCCACTGGATGACTTGGGCAGCTGCCTCCCGGTTAATGCCGCGAAGCTCATCGTTACTGACATAGTAAGCAATGGCGTTACTCTCAAACACACAAAAAGCGTCCTTGGGGATGTGAAACTCTGTGAAAAGATGGCACAGTTTGATGCTAAGAAGTTCTCAGAAGCACAGCCCAAGAAGGAAGCCCCCAAAAAGGAAAAGGAGCCCAAGAAGGAAGAGAAAAAGGAAAAAAAGAAGGAAGAGAAGAAGCCTGCTGCTGAGGATGAGCCTGATGAGTGTGATGAGGTGCTAGCTTCAGAACCGAAGTCAAAGGACCCCTATGCCCACCTGCCAAAGAGCGCCTTCATCATGGACGAGTTCAAGAGGAAGTACTCTAATGAAGACACAGTGGCTGTGGCAATCCCATACTTCTGGGAACACTTCGACAAGGAGGGCTGGTCAATCTGGTATGGAGAGTACCGCTTCCCTGAGGAGCTAACACAGACCTTCATGAGCTGCAACCTCATCACAGGAATGTTTCAGCGTCTGGATAAACTGCGCAAGACTGGCTTTGCCAGTGTCATACTCTCTGGAAGCAACAATGCCAGTACTATCTCTGGCATCTGGGTATTCCGCGGGCAAGACTTGGCTTTCACGCTCAGTGAAGACTGGCAAATCGATTATGAGTCCTATACCTGGCGGAAGTTGGATGTGGACAGCGAAGAGTGCAAGACAATGGTGAAGGAATACTTCACGTGGGAGGGAGAGTTCAAGCACATCGGCAAGCCTTTTAACCAGGGCAAAATCTTCAAGTGAGACCACGTCTCGTAAGCTTGGTACATTCAGGAAGTGAAGGGAACCATTGCACCTGGCGGTAGTCTCACAACTCTACTCCACCACACAGCGTCCTACCACTCTGCCCAATGTGGACTATGCATAAATGGAGCCTGTCACGTTTACAATTAACTGATCATGAGAAATAAAGAAAAGTGGCCTGTTAAAAAAAAAAAAAAAAAAAAAAAAAAGAAAAAAAAAAAAAAAAAAAAAAAAAGTCAGCTGAGCTTTCCTCGTGAATAACTCACCCTCCTCTGATGGTGGTGGAGGTGTGGGGGGAGGGGCAGTAAGGAAGGAAGAAAACTGCCGCCGGCATCCCACTCTTTGCACTGGGAGATGAGGAGTGGGACACAGGAGAGGCTGCAGGTGGGATGGAAAGAGAGGTAAAGTAGGACAGGGGGGAGAGGAGGGAAGGGGAGAGGCTGCACAGAAGAGGTGGGAGGGAGGAGGTGGGAGGGGCCGCAGTCCGGGGGGGGGGCATGGCTTGAAGGGGGGAGGGGAAGAAGGGTCAGCAGCCCGCGGGGGGGGGGGGCATGCCTTGAAGGGGGGGTGGGGTGAAAGGGCTCAGCCCGGGGGGGGGGCATGCCTTGAAGGAAGGGGGGCATGCCTTTAAGGGGGGTGATGGGTGTCCTCAGCCCAGGGGGGGGGCATGGCTTGGAGGGGGGGTGCATAGTTAAGGTTGTCCTGAAGCGGGGGGGGGGGTGGGGGGGGAATGGACTGAAGACTCTACCTGCGCAGACACCTGCTCAGAGCCCTCTCCCCCTCGGCCTGGGACGGTGAAGATGACAATCCGAGGCCGGAGGTGACGTCCGGAGTCAGAGGGTGAAGGTCACCGCACAGACCGAGGCCCTTACAGCAGCTGGAGCCAAGGAAGAGCCGGAAGTGACGGCATTCACTGCTACTAGTGCTGTCTCTACCCCCGCTGACCGGAAGAGGAAATCACGGGTCTGCAGGGCTGAGAGTAACTGAAAGAGACAACGGACTAAACTTAGTCCACTAATGCCATCAACACTAGCTTGAGAGCAGAAATGTTTCTCACTTTAAAAACCTTACTTTTTTGAATACATACTTCTCAATGCAAAGGATATGATCTGACATATGAAGTTGAAACGTTTCTAGGTGCTAAAATAATACACTTATTTGGATTTTGAAGACACCATATTCTTAGACGCTTCAGAAGCATTACACAGATGCAGTGGGGTGAGTATTTATTTATTTATTTATTTATTTATTTATTTATGCAATTTTATATAGCGCGGACTTTACCCGAAGGCGTCAGAGCGCTTCACAAAAGGAACAGAAATGATACAAACTGAGAACATTACATCTTTTATACATTCAGTCCCTCGCTACCGGAAAAAAAAACAGGGCGGCTCGAAATTTTCCACTCTTGCCCCCATGTTTTGGAACTCTCTCCCTTTTCATCTTAGGTCCCTTACCCAGTATTCTAGTTTCCGCAAAGCCCTGAAGACCTTTTTATTTTCTCAGGCCTTTCTACCGTAAGCCCTGCTTGCCTTTCCAGTCGACGCCTTAGCAACTGCTCTTGCCCAGTTGGCTGCCTGCTACTTTAGCGCCAAGAAACCGCCCAGGTGTACGTTGCGCTTAACAAATATTTTAAACTTTAAACTTTAAACAACAGATTGCAAAAGCATACGTTACGTTACATACGGTAAAGTAATAATTGTGAGCAAACAAAAATACATGAGGTAGTAAAAATTGTGAGCAACCAAAAATACATGAGGTAGACAAGGTAATAGTGACACTTGTGAGCAAACAAAATACATGAGGTAGTATAAATGTGAGCTGCCAAAAATACATGAGGTAGTAAAAAGTGCACAGGAGGAAAAAGTGACAAGTGTGCAGGCTACAAGAGAAAATAAGAGTATAATTTGCGGTATAATACTGCAATATATGCTAGACACTCATGCACAAGAACAAACGTTACGTAGGCAAAGGTGGCACTTGTGCAAGTATCAAAGGTATAAAACATGTGAGAGGAAGCAAACCGTGTGTTACAGGGGCAAAGTGGTGAGTGCAAGTTGCAAGAGGGTACCAAGTACAAGGATAATACTGCAATAAAAGGCAAACACTCTATAATGTTCCTTCCTTGCCCCCACACCATACACATGAAGCCTCTGTATGTGAAGACTTGCTTTATTTCAATCATACAAAGTTATCCAAAGCATAAAGCGCCGAGCGTCTATTAAGGGTGAGCTCCCGTCGCTAACTCCGAATCTCCGTTTCGCGCCTTCTCTAAAGTCTCTCTTGCGCATGCGTGCGCCTTCCGCTCTTGTCTACGGCGTGACGCATGGTCGCGTACACGCTCGTAGACTAGAGCGCACACCACATATCTCCCCCCTTTACACTAACAATATAACAACAATAAAACAATGCCAGTCTCAGTTCTAGTGTCCACTCATTTCAAAGTCTCTATATCTGGAGGGCACAGTAACTGCCCTCCCGCTGCGGGTGTACCTTACCGGCATGTTTTCTTCCGCTTCTCTCTCACCCAGTACTCTCTCACTGTCTCTCTGATCTTCTCCCTGTACTTCACCGGCCGGTGTGTATTCCCTGTGGGTAGACTCTGTGGTAGGAGTTTCCATTTCTCTGTCCTCTCCTACTCCTTCAAACAGTTTGTTTTCGTTATGTACACATGGAGGCCTTATTTCTTCGGACCCCACCTGTATCTCCTCCTCCTCTGATTTGGGCCACCTTACGATCTTGTTGACTCTGGCCATGCGGTCTTGGGACCACACTTTGCCGTCGCTGAGGAGAGCCGCCCTGCCTCGCACTTCTTTGACCTGTAAGGGTTGACTATACTTGCTTTCTCCTTTCTTTTGTAGGGTGGGAAGTTTGACCTTGACCCATTCTCCTTCTTCCAGCTCTGTTTCCTTCGTGTTGCGTCGTTTGTCATAATGGGCAGCATAAATCTTCTGGGCCTTCTCAAGGTTGTGCTGAACCACAGCCGGGGACCACTTGCTGGTGATGGTTTTCTCCCTCCACACTACGTTGTCCCGGGTGAACGGGAGTCGGCCTCTCAGCACTTGGAAGGGACTGTACCCCACCACCGTAGGGGTGATCCTGTAAGCCCATAGCATGCTCATTACCTCGGTCTCCCAGTCTTTTCCTTGCGAGATGGCTGCTTGTATGGAGCCCATTAGCACGCGGTTAAACCGCTCAGCTTGGCCGTTGCATGCTGGGTGGTAGATGGCTGTGTGTTTTGACTCAATCCCATTCCTCCTCATAAATCGTGTCCACTTGTCTGATACAAATTGCGGTCCATTATCGCTAAGTATGGATTTGGGTATTCCTTCTCTTAAGAACAAGGACGTCAAGAACTTCAGCACCGTGTCGGTGTCCATGGATTCTTGTATATCGACTTCAGGCCATTTCGAGTACTTGTCTATGACTACACACAGATATTTGTTTACTCCTCTGCCGTCCAGGACAGGCCCGAGTATATCAATGGCCACGTTCTCCCAGGGGTTTTGTGGGGTTTCGAACTTTCCCAAGGCTGGTCTGAGAGGTCGTAGTATTTTGTCCGCTCCTTGGCACTGTCCGCATTCTCTCACTTGTCTTTCTATTTGGGCATCCATTCCTGGCCACCAATACATTTGCTTCACTCGTGCCTTGGTCTTTACGATGCCCAGATGTCCTTCATGTAGTTGTTTCAGCAATCTGGGTATCAGGATTTCCGGTGGTACTACCCTTTCTCCTCTGTATAGAAAGACCCCTGAATCACTCACGGACAGTTCCTCTCTCATCTCGTAGAACCTCCGCACTCCTTCTGTGAGCTTCTTCTTGTCCGGCCATCCGGACGTAAGGTGTCTTTTAATCTCTACTTTCTCTGCATCTTGGTCGTAAGCAGCCGCCCATTCTTGACAGCTAATCGTCGTCTCATGGTCTTCCATGCTGGCTACCATCTCCTCTTTGTCCAGGGCCGTCTCCGGCGCTTCCTCCATTGCCGAAGCTTGGCTGAGGTAATCTGCCACCCTGTTTTGAGTTCCCGGCAGATATTCCACGTCATAAGTGTAATCCAGTAGTTTTAGTGTCATTTTTGCAATTCTTGGGGTCGCGGTGTCGTGGCCCGAAGACGTTAGGACTTTGACCAGGGGCTTGTGATCCGTCTGGAGCTTGAACCTGGTGCCCCAAATGAACTGTCGAAATTTGCCCATGGCCCAAGTGACTGCCAGCATCTCTTTTTCAATGACACTGTACCTTTGTTCCGTCGGGGAGAGGGCACGTGAAGCAAAACTGATGGTTTCCACCGATCCATCCTCCCTCTCCTGTGCCAACACTGCCCCTAAGCCTTTGTCGCTTGCATCCGTCGTCACGATGGTGTTGCCTGAGGGGACGTATCCTTGCAATGGAACGGCCTGGCTGATGCAGTCCTTTACCATCTCAAATTCGTTTTGCGCTTCTGTGTCCCATTCAAACTTCGACTTGTCTCTGATGAGTTGTCGCATTCTGTGCGTTCTGGTGGCAAAGTGTCTCACGAACTTACTATAGTACTCGGCCATTCCAAGGAATGACCGCACTTCCTCCTTGGTACTCGGGGCTTTGGCATTCCTGATGGCCTTCACATTCTGTTCCTTCGGGGAAATACCATGTGTCCCAATTTCGTGTCCCAAGTACGTGACTGAGGGCATCCCAATCTTACATTTGCTCCACTCTGCAGTTAAGCCTTTGTTTTGTAACACTTCAAGGACTCTGGTTAGTTTGCTGTCGTTATCCCTTTTGGTGGAGCCCATCACCAGAATGTCATCCTGGAAGTACTGCACCCCTGAGATGTCCTTAAACAACCGATGCATCAACTTTTGAAATACAGCCGCTGCGGATGCCAGACCAAAGGGCATCCTGCGGAATTGATAGCACCCGAATGGCGTGATGAAGGAGGTGTACTTCCTACTCGTGGGATGCAGTTCAATTTGATGGTATGCCGATGTGAGATCTATGGTGGAGAAATGGGTGATACCTTTTGTTCTTGCCAGCATCTCCTCAATTCTGGGCAGGGGAAACTTCTCCACAATGAGGCATTTGTTGAGCTCACGGAGGTCCACGCAGAGGCGAACCTTCCCATTGGGTTTCTTGACTACCACTAAGGGGGATAGCCATTCCGAACTGTCCACTGGCTCTATGATGCCTTGTTTCTCCAGTCTCTGAAGTTCCTGTTGCACAGCTTCACTGGTGGATATGGGAATGTTCCTGACTTTGTGCACCACTGGTACTGCCCCCTCCTTGAGGACCATTTTGTGGACAAATTTGTCCAGTTTTCCCACTGTACCCTCGAATACCTTGGGGTATGCAGATTTCCAGTCTTCTTCTTTCGTGAGGGGCCACTCGTCCGTTAAGAGTATCTGTTCTTTCCCGCCAGGGTTGAGTATGATCCCTAGATCCCCTGCGTCTCTCCATCCAAGCACCGAAGGGCCCTTCTCTGCAACGTATAGTGTGCAGGTGGCTGACCTCCCTCTAAATTCAAACGTGAAGTCTCGGCATCCCACCAAGGGAATAGCGTTCTCTGTGTATGAGATGGGCCTGATGTCCGGCGGCAGTAGGTCTGGCCCCACTACTGGTGCGAAGCCTCATCCCATATGGATCTTTGTACAATGGTCCATGGAGAACCTGAGTCGACAGCCACATGTACCTTCACTCCCCCTATGAGCATGTCCGTGCGGGGCTTATCTCTGCGCTTTCCTGTCACCTCCAGTACTTGATCCTCAATACACAGCACCATTTCTCCGTCTTCTTGGTCGTCTTCCTCGCTGACTTCCGAGGTTGCAGATTCCACACACTTGACCGTGGTCTTCTTTCCCTTCTTGCGGCATACTTTTTCAAAATGGCCGACCAGGCCGCAGAACGCGCATCTGGCGCGAAACGCAGGACAGCGTTTATCCTGAGCAGAGTGCGCTGCGCTGCCGCATCTATAACACGAGAATTTGCTGTCTGTGCTGGGGCGGCCAGTCTGTTTCCCGGTCCATTTTGTCTCCTTCCTCTGTTCTCCGTACGTTCCTTTTTGTTTGCTGGATGTTGAGGCCTCGTCTATCTTGTTAATCATCTGCCTCTGCGTGCTTTCTCTTTTGGCCGCATCTGCGCAGCGTTTCGACATTTCCGCCTTTTTCACCATTGCTATAACTTCCTTGAGCGAGGTCTCATTCTGTGCCCATAGTTTGTCCTGGACGGCCCTGTTGGTGGTATGCATGACTATCTGGTCTTTGATGTACTCATCCTGTAGAGCACCATATTGGCACGTGATGGCCAGACGTCGGAGCGCGGCCACGTAGTCGTCTATGGACTCGCCAGCCTCTTGCTTCCTTTGTTGAAAATTGTAACGGTCTATGGAAACGCAGACCGCGGGCGGTAGTGATTGTCCAAGTCTTCCAGTGCATTTTTGAAGACATCCGTCTCTGTTGCACCCCTTTCCTTGGGCACTATGTTTGCGAACACTCTCACCCCTTCCGGGCCTAGATTGTGGAGTAACAGTCTCTTTTTCCTTGCTGGGGTGTATTCCTCTCCATTTTCGTCCTCTAGTGCCTCAATGTAGTTCTTAAAGTATTCCCTCCAATCCTCCCATTTTAACTGGGGTTCCCCTGGTCTGGGTAGGAATGGGATGGGGGCCAACAGGGCTGATGCTTGATTCGCCATTTTGGCTTCGCCTCTGGGATCTGCCGCTTGGGCTCTGGGTTGGTCAGGCCCACTGGATGCTCCTGCACTCCCTGCCGTGTCACCTTGACCCCTGGGGCTACCTGGGGTATTATCCCTTATTGCCTGCGTGGGGTTGTCTGTTTGCGCCCCCTCCTCTGGCTGTGGGGTGGTGCCTTTGGTTGCCAGGGTGCTGGGTATGTGCTCTTTTCCCTTGGTCAGCACTAACCTGGTTCCTTGTGGCTTGTGTCCTGGCACGGGGTGCTTTTGCGCTGCTGCCACGCTCTATGCTTGTGCTGGTTGCAGGTTGCTGTTCTGTCCCGCTGGCTGGTGTGGGGCTGATGGG
The DNA here is from genome assembly GCF_964263255.1 of Lissotriton vulgaris. NCBI lineage: Eukaryota > Metazoa > Chordata > Amphibia > Caudata > Salamandridae > Lissotriton > Lissotriton vulgaris. The sequence continues at coordinate 75,166 of NW_028249658.1, read as the reverse complement.
GGTGGTTGCTCCTTTCCACTGTGCTCGGTGGTGTTCGTGTCTCAGCCTCGTCGCCAATATAATGTTCCTTCCTTGCCCCCACACCATACACATGAAGCCTCTGTATGTGAAGACTTGCTTTATTTCAATCATACAAAGTTATCCAAAGCATAAAGCGCCGAGCGTCTATTAAGGGTGAGCTCCGGTCGCTAACTCCGAATCTCCGTTTCGCGCCTTCTCTAAAGTCTCTCTTGCGCATGCGTGCGCCTTCCGCTCTTGTCTACGGCGTGACGCATGGTCGCGTACACGCTCGTAGACTAGAGCACACACCACACACTCTAACCACAAGAACACACTGGGAAGGCACTTCCATGGACATGAGAAGTAGAAATTTTCAGTAGTGGGAGGTCTTCCTTCAGATAAAAGAGAGGACGTGAATTACTTTTGGAGGTGTCTCTGGAGGAGGAGAGCTTTGAGGTCCCTTTTAAAGGCCTGGGAGGAGGCGGTGGTCCGAAGCTGAGGCGGGAATGAGTTCCAGATTCTCACTGCGTTGCCTGAAAAGGATTGGGCCATCGTTCTTTCCTTCTTGAAAGTGGGGGGTTCAAGCAGTAGATTCTCCGCATTGCGTGAAGGTCTAGAACCTCCAGAGAGTTTCAGTTTATTCGCCAGGTAGCGAGGAGAAGAGGAGTGCAGGGCTTTGTGGGTGATACAAGCGGTCTTGTAGATAGCTCTAGCCTCAAAGGGAAGCCAGCGGAGGGTAGATAACATCGGTGTGATGTGATCGCTTCTTTTGGCCCCATAAATGAAATGAGCTGCTGAGTGGAAAACAGACTTAAGTGGGGACAAGTGGGATTTGGGGAGGCCAGTAAGAAGAGAATTGCAGTAGTCGAGTCTGGAGAGGACCAGTGCTTGCACCAGGATTATAAGGTCCCGCTCCGGGAAGAAGCGACGGATTCCCCAAAGAAGGCGCAGTTGGTATCGAGCAGATTTTGCAATGGAATTGATGTGGGGAATTAGATTGAGTTTTTTGTCTAGTATGACACCAAGGGATTTGGCGCTGTCGACAATGATGGGTTTATTGTTTAGTAGATTCATCTGATCCATCCATGATTGAACCGGGGGAGGAGAGAGTGAGGAGGAGAAGAGGAGGAATTCAGTTTTAGAGGGATTTAGAATCAGTTGATGAGTTGACATCCAGTTTTGAATGGAGTCAAGAGTGGAGCTTAGGATGGAGAGATCGTGAGTAGAGGCAATCTTGAGGTAGAGTTGAGTGTCGTCAGCATAGAGATGATAGAGAATCCCGGATTTACTTAGGAGATTTCCCAGTGGTTCTAAATAGAGATTGAACAGTGTGGGAGCAAGTATCGAGCCTTGGGGAACACCTTGACCTACCGCCACAGGAGGTGAAAGACTGTTCGCTATTTTGATCATTTGGGATCTGCCAGAAAGGAAGGATGCAAACCATTTAAGCACAGTGCCCTCCATGCCCATTCTCTGTTGAAGAATATTGAGGAGGGTGTTGTGATTGACAGTGTCAAAGGCTGCGGAAAGGTCAAGGAGAATTAGAAGACAGGACCCCCCTGAATCGAGTATCCTCAACGCGTCATCAACCACTTGCAGTAGGGCTGTTTCAGTGCTGCAGTTTTGGATGAAGCCAGACTGACAGTTGTCAAGAAGATCATTGTCCTTGATATGACGGGAGAGTTGTTTTGCTACACATCTTTCTGTGATCTTCGCCAGAAAGGGAAGGTTAGTGATGGGGCGGAAGTTGTTGAGGTCATTCGCATCAGCAGTGGGTTTTTTAAGAAGAGGGGTGACCTGCCCAGTTTTGAAGGAGGCAGGAAGGGAGCCTTGCCAGAGGGAGAGGTTGATCAGGGTGGTCCAATAGGAGAGGGAATGGGTATAGAATTCAATGGCAATGGCACTGGGGATAGGGTCAAGAGAATGGTTGGATGGCTTCATTTCTCGTATACACTTGAGAAGGGCATCTTCAGATATGGGGTCAAAGCTCTGCCAAATGGCTAAGGATTTGCGCTCCTCTGGAGGGGTAGGATGAGCGACATGATCCACAAGTGATTTCACTTTTTCATCGAAGAAAGTAGCAAAATCCGCTGCTCTCTTTGTAGAGTCATCCACCTTGGAGGTTGGGGGAGAGCAATTAGGCATTTTGATGAGATTGAATAGTTGTTTGGGTCTATTTTTGGCGGAGTCAAGGAGGGTTTTGAAGTGTGTCGCTTTCCCAAGGAAGATGTGCTTGTGGTACTTGGATCTTGCTGAGCAAAGCATGGCCAAATTGTCGGAGGAGGGCACTTGCCTCCATTGTTTCTTCAGGAATCTTAGCTGCTTCCTTTCCTCATAAAGGGATTTGTTGAACCAAGGTGCTGAGGGAGTGGGCCTTAACCTTTTGCTTTTGAGTGGAGCGACGTTATTAATTTCAGCTGCAAGAACTATGAGGCTTTGGGAGGTGAGTTCGTCAACATCTAGGTTCGGGTCGAGCCTTGGAAGTGATGACAAAGCTGATTCACAGAGGGAACCGACATCAATATTTTTGGCATCCCGGAACCATGAGATGGCCCTCTTGGGTTGGCCCAGAGTTATAGAGTGTGAAAGTTGAAGAGAGAATGGGATGATGAGGTGGTCAGACCAATCTACATGAATTGGGGTAGTGGTAGAGAGCATGCCTGCTTTAGAAATAACAAGGTCCAGGATTGCGCCCTTAGAATGCGTTGATTCAGTGCAGTGTTGGATAAGATCGTTTGCAGAGAGGAAAGTGGCCAGTGAGTTCGCAGAGGAGTCTTGCGGTACTCCCCAGTGGAGATTGAAGTCACTCACGAAGGTCTGATTGTCACTTCGCAAGTATTGGTCGCTGATGAAGTCGGTGAGTTCATCCATAAACGAAGGGCCACTACGAGGCGGGCGGTAAATGACATGGAATCTGAGGGGTGAACGGTGTTGCACTTGAAGCTCAAGAGAAAGGCATTCAAAGGTTTTGGAGGAACTGTTAGGAGAGGCCTTGAGTTGGAGGGTGTTTCTAAAGATGACTGCAACACCTCCCCCCGTGTTGTCAGTTCTGTCATTCCTAAATATAGAGTAGCCTGTGGGTAATAGGAGATCAAATATAGAGTGAGATGTATCTTTGAACCAGGTCTCTGTGAGGAAGAGCATGTCAATATTATGAAGGGTGATGGTATCGGAGATTTCAAGTTTGTGTTTTACTGCAGATCTGCAGTTGTGAAGCATGCAGCGCAGCTCTGTCAAGACTGTTTTGGTGACGGGGGCACTAGGGCTCTGAAGGGTGATCGGGATATTGTACTTATGAGGGGGTGCTCGGGAGGGTCTAGGTGGATGCTTTGTTCTGACAGAGGTGATGATCGGAATGGTGTAGATAGTGGGTTTGCTAGGGTATGCCGGTTGAGGAAGGGTGGCGTTCAGGGGCTTGAGTGAGTTAACAGAGTTTTCCGACGATAGGTTAAGTTTGGCTGTACTGGGGTGAGGGGGCGAGGTGCATCTCGTGGGAAGCGGGAGTTAGTGAAACGGAGGTTAAGGGAGAGTTGTCTTTGTTGGTGTTGCAAGGGGGAGAGGAATTAAGGACAAATTTAGGGGGAGAGGGGTGCGGAACACGGCGGTAGGGTAGAAGGAGAGGAGAGGCCTGTGTGGAGTCAGGAGAATATAGGAGGTTTGGGAGGAAAAGAGGTGCGGTGGTTGTGGAGGACCTGTCAGCTAGGAGAGGTGGCTGTGAGAGAACGGGCATCTGGCAGAGTGAGGGGGGTTGGGAGAAAGGGAAGTTGAGGAAAGGAAGTGGTTCTGCTGGGCCCGAGGGAGGGAAGTGGAAGGGGTTACTGGGCGGGGAAGGGGAGTAGTGCAGCATTACTGGAGGAGTAGGAGGGAGGAGAGAGATGCAGTGAGATTGAGGGGAAGACGGGGTGAATAGCGAGGGGAGGAGGGGGTGGGGAGGAGGGATGGAAGGGATGAGGGGGGCATAGGGAAAGTACACGGGGGGAGAGGGACGGAGGAGAGGTGGACTAAAAAGGGGGGAGATGGGAAGGAAAATGGGGGAGGAGAAGAGATTGGAGAATCGGGATGGTGCAGATGGGACGAGGAGCGTATTGGCTTCAGGTAAGCCTGAAGTGATGTGTGAAGGGACATACTGTGAGGGGGGAGGAATGGGAGGGGAGGTCACCAGGGAGGGGGAAGGAAGGGGGCCGACCTGTGCTTCTCAAGGGAGCAGCCAATTGGAGTGAGGTGGGGTCTGCGGAGGAGAAAGGGAGTAATGGGTAGAGCTGGAAGGAGAGTCATGGGGAAATCCGGTTGCAGAGGAGGGGAGTAAGGAGGGGAAGAGGCAGTCAAAGAGCGAGAGGCAGTTGTTTTTGCCTTGGATCAAGACAGTACCGTTGTTATAGAGTGAGATAGTGAGGTTACCTTTGAAGCAAGCAGAGGGGGAAATTTTTAGTTTTTTCCCATGGGGGATAGAGGAGGAGGAGGTGACGTTAAGGGAATAGTAAAAACTGTTGGACCAGGAGGGGATGTCGTGAGTGAAGAAAATGAAATCATTTTTAAGCCTCCCAAGACGACTATTGTAAAATTGATCAACAAAAAGGGAATCTGGGAAACGTTCAATGGTGTTATATTTCCATCGTTTAGTTGCAGCTTTAGACAGGCTGGGAGGATAAATGATTTTGTAGCAATTAGTTCCAGCCTTAACTCGAGGGGTGGCCATGATGGTAAAATGTGGCGAAGGAGTGTGGGGGGGATAAGAGGAAGGTGTTACTGGGAAAGCGGTGGAGAAGAGAAATAGAAGAGCATAAAGGGGGCACATAGTCCGGACGTTAGGGTGAGGATATCAGAGCTAGTGTGCCGTTTGGGACTAGCAAGGCCTAGGTGTGCACACCAATATTTACAACAAGGGGTGGTGAGGGACAGAGTCTCTGAATTAAGCAGAAAGCTCTCACCCAGTCAAGAGATCAGGGCTAGATCCAACACCGTTTTTTAGCTCACTGCACCATCCCAGTTTCAGAACCTGGCTGTATGCAAATTAGTCTGTTCCTGTCCCAGTGCATGATGGGAACAGGGCAAACCAAACTACAAAAGCCAATTCTTACACTGGGAAGGAAACAAGCTCCCGGGGACCGGTTTCTGGCATTACAGCCGTCTTCGGCCCGGTTTGCTTGAATCCTGATGGTGCAATGAGCAAGGGTCTCACATCTGAGAATACCCTTCCACGCTTAGGGTGGACAAAAATATTTACAACAAGGGGTGGTGAGGGACAGAGTCTCTGAATTAAGCAGAAAGCTCTCACCCAGTCAAGAGATCAGGGCTAGATCCAACACCGTTTTTTAGCTCACTGCACCATCCCAGTTTCAGAACCTGGCTGTATGCAAATTAGTCTGTTCCTGTCCCAGTGCATGATGGGAACAGGGCAAACCAAACTACAAAAGCCAATTCTTACACTGGGAAGGAAACAAGCTCCCGGGGACCGGTTTCTGGCATTACAGCCGTCTTCGGCCCGGTTTGCTTGAATCCTGATGGTGCAATGAGCAAGGGTCTCACATCTGAGAATACCCTTCCACGCTTAGGGTGGACAAAAATATTTACAAGGGGTGGTGAGGGACAGAGTCTCTGAATTAAGCAGAAAGAGTGGTCTGCTTAATTCAGACACTCTGTTCATCACCACCCCCCTTTTCTGAATCGTTTTTGGCCACTATAGGTGTGGCAGGGTATACTCAGACATGAGTCCCTTTCTCACTGCACCATCAGGATTCAAGCAAGCCGGGCCGAAGACGGCTGAAATGCCAGAAACCGGTCCCCGGTAGCTTGTCTCCTTTCTGGTGAAGAATTGGCTTGGTAGTTTAGTCTGCCCTGTTCCCATGATGCACTGGGCCAGGGACAGACTGATTTGCATATAGCCAGGTTCTGAGCTGGGATGGTGCAGTGAGATAAATAACGGTGATGGATCAAGCCCTGATCTTTGGACTGGGTAAGAGTGGTCTGCTTAATTCAGACACTCTGTTCATCACCACCCCCCTTTTCTGAATCGTTTTTGGCCACTATAGGTGTGGCAGGGTATACTCAGACATGAGTCCCTTTCTCACTGCACCATCAGGATTCAAGCAAGCCGGGCCGAAGACGGCTGAAATGCCAGAAACCGGTCCCCGGTAGCTTGTCTCCTTTCTGGTGAAGAATTGGCTTGGTAGTTTAGTCTGCCCTGTTCCCATGATGCACTGGGCCAGGGACAGACTGATTTGCATATAGCCAGGTTCTGAGCTGGGATGGTGCAGTGAGATAAATAACGGTGATGGATCAAGCCCTGATCTTTGGACTGGGTAAGAGTGGTCTGCTTAATTCAGACACTCTGTTCATCACCACCCCCCTTTTCTGAATCGTTTTTGGCCACTATAGGTGTGGCAGGGTATACTCAGACATGAGTCCCTTTCTCACTGCACCATCAGGATTCAAGCAAGCCGGGCCGAAGACGGCTGAAATGCCAGAAACCGGTCCCCGGTAGCTTGTCTCCTTTCTGGTGAAGAATTGGCTTGGTAGTTTAGTCTGCCCTGTTCCCATGATGCACTGGGCCAGGGACAGACTGATTTGCATATAGCCAGGTTCTGAGCTGGGATGGTGCAGTGAGATAAATAACGGTGATGGATCAAGCCCTGATCTTTGGACTGGGTAAGAGTGGTCTGCTTAATTCAGACACTCTGTTCATCACCACCCCCCTTTTCTGAATCGTTTTTGGCCACTATAGGTGTGGCAGGGTATACTCAGATATGAGTCCCTTTCTCACTGCACCATCAGGATTCAAGCAAGCCGGGCCGAAGATGGCTGAAATGCCAGAAACCGGTCCCCGGTAGCTTGTCTCCTTTCTGGTGAAGAATTGGCTTGGTAGTTTAGTCTGCCCTGTTCCCATGATGCACTGGGCCAGGGACAGACTGATTTGCATATAGCCAGGTTCTGAGCTGGGATGGTGCAGTGAGATAAATAACGGTGATGGATCAAGCCCTGATCTTTGGACTGGGTAAGAGTGGTCTGCTTAATTCAGACACTCTGTTCATCACCACCCCCCTTTTCTGAATCGTTTTTGGCCACTATAGGTGTGGCAGGGTATACTCAGACATGAGTCCCTTTCTCACTGCACCATCAGGATTCAAGCAAGCCGGGCCGAAGACGGCTGAAATGCCAGAAACCGGTCCCCGGTAGCTTGTCTCCTTTCTGGTGAAGAATTGGCTTGGTAGTTTAGTCTGCCCTGTTCCCATGATGCACTGGGCCAGGGACAGACTGATTTGCATATAGCCAGGTTCTGAGCTGGGATGGTGCAGTGAGATAAATAACGGTGATGGATCAAGCCCTGATCTTTGGACTGGGTAAGAGTGGTCTGCTTAATTCAGACACTCTGTTCATCACCACCCCCCTTTTCTGAATCGTAGATGTGCACACCAGCCTCAACATCTCAAGACTATCAGTAGAGGTGCTCAGAGCAGGGTGTGGAGAACATACTATATGAAAAACAATTTCTAACACCAACATATATCTACTGGCCTGGCCCCCTACAAGTCTTGCAGACTCCTTGTCCAACTGGCCATCTCAGATGGGGACTCACATGCCCTAAAACCATAGTGTCAATGGTGCTGTCTCTGCAGTAGGATTCCATCCTAATCAGATCTGACCCCAAGGAGAAGTAACTAAAACTGGGTGCAGAAGGGCTAATAGCCGCACAGCTGAAAAGGGTCAGAAACATTGCAGCTGTAAGCAGCTCTGCTTGCTGCACATCTGTTAACGGCCTAAACGACGCAGCTGGCACTACTTGCTGCGCAGCTGAAGAAGCTGAAAAGGCCTAAACGGTGCAGCTGGCACTACTTGCTGCGCAGCTGTAGAAGCTGAAAAGGCCTAAACGGTGCAGCTGGCACTACTTGCTGCACAGCTGAAGAAGCTGAAAAGGCCTAAACGGTGCAGCTGGCACTACTTGCTGCGCAGCTGTAGAAGCTGAAAAGGCCTAAACGGTGCAGCTGGCACTACTTCGAGGAACCGACGGACAACTCTCATCCTCAGATTGCAGCCGCCATTTTAGGATCAAAGCGACGGTACCTCAGATTCCACGCGTGTCAATCTGGCAAGGGTTGTTGACCTTTGAATTACTTTTCCCCGCGTTTCTGCTACTTTAAGCAAGTTTTGGGGCAGGGTGAACGCTTCGTAGCGCTCCTGTGCGCTCCGAACGGGAGAAATGGACGGCCCCTACCAAAGCTCACGCATCTCGCGTGAGCAGCCGTGCGAGGCGCTGGTGTGGTTCTGTACCGTGCACCTATTTCCCATATGCACTAATGCGCTGTGCGTCCCGGGTCTCTCCCAACTGAGCAAGCCGCTCCGCAGCACACTTCTTGGGCCCTGGGCAATATAGGGGCTCTGCCGTCCTCACTTGGGATCTCGTGGGGCCTACAGCTTAAAAGTTCACTAGACGCCAAATGGCGCCAGTCGTGTCCCGGGCGCTGCCATCTTAGGGTCAGGCAGCTGGGGGTAAACAGATGGTGTTGGATGGCCCCCGCGCACCTGCATATGCCGTCTCCTCACCGGGATCGTGAACGGGAGCCACAGGCTATCTTCCGGTCGCATCAGCAGGGTTCCAGCGTCCCTGGTGCAATCGCCAGCCTCAGTGGGTTTTCCTAGCGCCTGACGCCAGTCTCGGACGCCATCTTGCCGCCTGTAGGCACCAGGAGCATGGAGAGAGGTAAGAACTCCGTTATTTGGCCCCCACGCCTCCGCCGCCCCAGTGCTAAAGACAGCCACGCCCCCTACCCCTCAGTCTTAACCAGCCAGTCTATCCATAAGGGTCTGCCTGATAAAGTCCAATGCGCAGACAATAAAGGTTAGAGGACCCCACCAGCGCTATTTCCTCAGTGGCAGTCTAGGCACATGCACAGCAACACAGCAGGCCGTACAGCGATCACGGGCAGCAGGTGTAGACCCCACACAACGGGGGACCCAGGCGTGCCCGCAACTCGTCCTCGAGCGCTGCAGTCCGTGTGCAGCGCTCACGAGGCAGGGGCGCATACACTCTCTCAAGCCCCCGCCTCGCAGCAATCAAGCTGTGCTCTAGAAGCCCCTCCGATACCTCACAGCGGGTGTAAGCGCATCACTCACGGTTCGCGTCGGCCCGCCCTCTGCCGCTCCTAAGGATTCGCACACTGGGGGTCCGCAAACAGTGATGCCGCGAACACCGCCCGCCCTCGTCCCGCCACCGCTGGGCAGCCAGCTATGCCATGCCTGCCATCTTCATCGGCAATCTCTCCAGCACCCGGCGCTGGCAAGGCGCCCCCAGGGGTGCACCATCGACACTCAAAATAGGGGGGGTGATCCTCCGCAATGTTCGGCCCCCCTGCCGCAAACCCACACACCAGGCGATCACTCCGCTACCCCAGCCAGGGCCATCCTCACCGCTATTTCGCCATCAGCCGGGATCCTGTCTCCGCAATCTCTCGGCGGGGCAGGGCGCCCCCGGGTGCGCAGCCCTCACGCCGCAAGTCCGCTCACCAGCGCAGGCAGGATTGTAGGGACACCCAGGCCTGACCGGCGACTTCCGGTCTCGGCTTCCGGTGTTGTGCAATTAGCGGCCGGCCACTCTCCTCACTTGGGTCCCCGGCTCCGCGGGACTAGCAGGCCCAAACTGGTGCGTCGCACAGCTCCGGTCCCCGACCGCTGCCACGCCTGCAAATTCACCTGCATCCGGACCTGCCTCACACCAGCACCCGCCAAGTCGAACACCAGCAGCACCCACCTCAAGTGCATCCTGCTCAACACCCGCTCCGTCCACAGACACGCCATCGAACTCTGGAACCTCCTAGACGCCACAGCCCCTGACGTTGCCTTCCTCACGGAGACCTGGATGAACGCCTCTTCAGCTCCCGACATCGCCATCGCTATCCCAGAGGGCTACAAGATCGTCCGGAGGGACCGCAACGCCAACCAGATGGGAGGAGGCATCGCCATCATCCACAAGAACACCATCCGTCTCACGACCAGCACCGACAACACCCTGACCACCGCCGAACACCTGCATTTCCAGATCCACACCAACCCGAACACCACCCTCAGAGGCACCCTGATCTACCGACCCCCTGGACCACGCACACAATTCAGCGAGGACATCGCCGACTTCGTCAGCCCGCATGCCCTCCCCTCCGCTGACTACATCCTCCTGGGGGACCTCAACTTCCACCTGGAGAACAACAACGACCGCAACACCACCACCCTGCTGGACAACCTCGCCAACCTGGGACTCAAGCAACTGGTGTCCACCCCCACCCACCCCGCCGGACACACACTCGACGCAGTCTTCTCTTCCAGCACAGGCATCGACTTCAGCCACGCCACAGAGCTTCAATGGACGGACCACAGCTGCGTTCACTTCACCTTCAAGAGAACGACGACCCACCACCACCAGCAACAGGCCGCCCGCAGAAGCTGGAACAAGATCACAGCAGACCAGCTCGCCACCTCCCTGAGCCAGCACCCTCCTGCCAGCTCAGCGAACCCCAGCCAGGCCACCGACAACCTCACGAAGTGGATCAGCATCTGCGCGGACGAGCTCGCCCCGCTGAGGACCCCGCCCAGCAGAGCCGGAAGCAAGAAAGCCCCGTGGTTCACCGACGAACTCAAGAGCTCCAAGAAGAACTGCCGAGCCCTCGAGAAAGTCTGGAGAAGGGAACCCACACCGGACAACAGGACCTCCTTCAAGCTTGCCACCCGGAAGCACCACCAGCTGATCCGCGCCGCCAAGAAAACAGCATTCAAGGAACGGTTGGACAACAACGCACACAACTGCAAGGAACTCTTCAACATCGTGAAAGAGCTTTCCAACCCCAGCGCAGGAAACAACGACATCACCCCATCGCAAGACCTCTGCAACTCCCTCGCTTCATACTTCCACAACAAGATCGCGGACATACACAACAGCTTCAACAACCAACCAACGCGCACCATGACCGAACAATCACCCCCCACCACCACCCTCCACGCCTGGACCCCGATCAGCACCGAAGACACCATCCGCACGATGAACTCCATCCACTCCGGATCACCGACCGACCCCTGCCCTCACCACGTCTTCAACAAGGCCGACGCTGTCATCGCACCCCACCTGCGAGACATCATCAACACATCCTTCGACACCGCCACCTTCCCTGAGAGCTGGAAACACGCCGAACTCAGCGCTCTACTCAAGAAACCAACAGCGGACCCCACCGAACTCAAGAACTACCGCCCCATCTCGCTCCTCCCGTTTCCAGCCAAAGTCATCGAGAAGACCGTCAACAAGCAGATGGCCGCCTTCCTCGAGACGAACGGATCCCTCGACCCCTCACAGTCCGGCTTCCGAGCCAATCACAGCACCGAGACCGCCCTCATCGCCGCCACCGATGACATCCGAGCCCTGATGGACAATGGAGAAACAGCGGCCCTCATCCTCCTAGACCTCTCCGCGGCATTCGACACGGTCTGCCACCGCACCCTAGCACAGCGCCTCAGCAACATCGGAATCCAGGACAAGGCGCTGGAATGGATCATCTCCTTCCTCGACGGAAGAACACAGAGAGTCCGCCTACCACCGTACAAGTCAGAGGCCTCCGAAGTCATCTGCGGCGTCCCTCAAGGATCATCTCTGAGCCCCACCCTCTTCAACGTCTACATGAGCCCCCTCGCGGCCATCGTACGCAAACACAACCTCAGCATAATCTCCTACGCCGACGACACCCAGCTGATCCTCTCCCTGACCAACGACCCCGCCTCCGCCAGAGCCAACCTGCACAAAGGGATGAAAGAGGTAGCCGAGTGGATGACGACCAGCCGCCTGAAACTGAACTCGGACAAGACGGAGGTCCTCATCCTGGGCTCTTCCCCCTCCGCCTGGGACGACTCCTGGTGGCCTCCCGCCCTGGGCACCGCACCCAAACCGACAGACCATGCACGCAACCTGGGCTTCATCCTGGACTCCTCCCTCTCCATGACCAGGTAAGTCAACAACGTCTCCTCGGCGTGCTTCAACATCCTACGCATGCTACGGAAGATCTTCCGGTGGATCCCCACCGAGACCAGGAAGACCGTCACCCAGGCCCTCGTCACCAGCCGACTGGACTACGGCAACGCCCTCTACGCCGATACCACCGCCAAGCTCCAGAAGAGACTCCAGCGGATCCAGAACGCCTCAGCCAGACTCATCCTCGACATCCCACGAACCAGCCACATCACCGGACATCTGAGAGACCTTCACTGGCTCCCCGTCAACAAAAGAATCACCTTCCGCCTCCTCACCCACGCACACAAAGCCCTACACGACCAAGGCCCGAGCTACCTCAACAGCCGGATCAACTTCTACGCTCCCAAACGCCACCTCCGATCGGCCAACCACGCCCTCGCCGCCGTCCCCCGCATCCGAAGAGCGACTACAGGAGGAAGGTCCTTCTCCTACCTGGCCGCCAAGACCTGGAACTCCCTCCCTCCCGACCTGCGCCTGACCCAAGACCACCTCTCCTTCAGGAAGAAGCTGAAGACCTGGCTGTTCGAGCAGTAGCGGAACCCCCCCCCCCCCAGCGCCTTGAGACCCTACGGGTATGTAGCGCGCTCTACAAGTGTCACTGATTGATTGATTGATTGATTGACCTCGCAGCGGGACCGGAGTTACTTCAGAGGGCACCGCTGAACCTCCGCTGACCAAAGGCAGTGTCAGCGCAGCAGGATGATGTCCAGGATGGTAAATCGGGATTCAGGTCCGGCAGAGCTGCGGACCTATGCGGCCATCTTGGGCGTGCTCCGCCCCCATCCCTAAAGTAGACTTTATTTCCAAAGTCACAGCCTGCGAAGATCACAGCAGCTCATCCCTGGCCGGTTGTAAATCCTGCCTGTTCTGAAACTTTGGACTCACGAGTGGGACTGGCACAGTGCTCCATAATCCAGACATGAGACCAAAGCTCATTACAACACACCCCCTTCCCTTAAAAGGGTGAGAAAGAAAAGACATGGAGGAAGGGAGAGAGAAAGAGGGAAGAGAGGAGAGAGATAAATCAAGAATAAAACATTACAAAACTGAATGAAATGTAAGTCCAACAAAAACTGTGCATAGAAGAAACAAATCGCACAACAAGAACACTTCAAGGAAAATTAATCAAAGATACATTGCATTCTAATAATACCATGAAAGGTAATCATACTGCATGGCAAATAGCACATCTTGCACCCTACAGTGAAAATAAAAGATGCATTGCAACAAGATACAATGCATTCTAATAGTCATCTTGAGTTAATCACAAATGTAATCATGAAGATAACTCTGAGGGTGTCGACCTCTAATAGGTCTCATTTCCACTCCAACAGGAACAGAATATTCGAATTCAGAGGAATTAGGAGCATCGCGCCAGCTCCTTGTGAACCCCTGCGGGTACTAAGTCTTGCGTGAGAGGGAACTGTCAATTCACTGTCAGACATGGACAGAAAAACATTGCTGGGAAAAGGATCATGAGGACTTACAGCAATAATGCGGCTAGAATCACCCTTCAGATATAAAGCTACATGTCTATAGTTCAATTTGTCACCAGTGTCAAGAATTACACCAGGAGGAAGAGCACGAATTATCTTGAAAGGTACCAAAAATTTGGATAGACGCGCACCAGGTCTGCCACTGCGTACTTTCACCCAATCACCAGAGCAAATACGTTTGCTTAGCTTCTTTCTCACACTTACATCTTGATAAGGTTTATTGGGAGAAGTGTTCTTGAATATCAGGTCATTGATCTATGTAGGAGCAAGTTTTGGCTTACGCAATCTGCCTCGCATCATTTCAAAAGGTGACTTGCCTGTAGTTCTATGTAGACTTGAGCGGTAAGCCTAGAGCATTTCAGACACCAAGAGATTACACCCACTAGACATCGCCATCTGTATAGTGCCTTTGAAAAGGCGGTTTGCCCTCTCAACCATTCCATTGCCCTGTGGGTTATAAAGTGACGTGCAAAGGTGTTTAATGCCAAAGGAACCCAAAAAGGAGTGTTGTATAGTGTTTTAGGACCGTAGTGTAATTTCCCAAATCATGCCCTTATATAGGTATAAAATTTTGTATCCTAATATAGGCATAGAAATCACAACCATATTAAGACATAGCTCAAGTAGTCCTAATACGTCTTGGCTACTTCCACTAGTTCCAAAAATCTACAACGATTTCTTGGAAAAACCCACCTTCAGCAGCCAGGAACTTCCCCCTGCTTGAATATTAATTTATCCAAGAACTCATGGAGTTTTCAGAGAATTAAGTCTCTAACGACGTTATTATGTCCAATCTTACGTCAAATTCGGCCCCTTCAAGGTATAAATATGCCACACTTGTCCAAACAAACACACAGTGGTTTGGAGCAGTTCGACTATCTACTTGTCCGACGCGCCCTGCAGCAGCAAGTGCCGAAGGAAGCCGACCCTCCAGCTGACGCACTGAGAGAGGCTGTACTTTCTCCAGCCGAGAAATTCAGCTCCAGTGTTTCTGGGCTACCCTTGCGGGTTGCTGGGAAATCGACTCCTGAGAGAGAGATACCAGACCTCCTACATTCTAAAAGCCAAGGTAGGGAGTTGATTAGACACTAAGAGAACTCTTGGATTAGATTCTTGGCAAAAATACTAAAACTAAGCTACACCTCACTTACTTCATCCCTTGTGCTAGACCTAGGTTAGGTACACCGGGGTAGGCGTATTTTAGAAGCACCAGTTGAGTACCTTTAGTCACTATTTATTACTGTATGTATTTTATGCATTTTAGGTATTTTATGGGTTAGAAACCATATCATGCTTTTACAATATTATTTTATAATACTATTCGTATTGTACGCTTTGTACTTTACCACAAGTATTACAATTGCAGCAGTTCATTTCTTATGCTTGAGAAAGAAGACTGTTCAATAAATATATTTCTCCGCACTTTTGGTGAAACGAAGCATGCACGATTGATTGAGTCAAATAACTATCTATTGTTTCCGCGACTCTAATGATATATTTCTTATTCTTGGGAAACAAATTGTCATGTTTATGAGGTTGTCAGAAAAGAATCCCTTCTTGTTCATTCAAGAAAGTTTCTAGTGACCTCTGAGCTAGCTGGCACACACACAATTAAGTCTAGTATATTCCGTAGAGACCTAGTCGACTTCAGTCCTACGCCTAAACTACAGGATACACTATTCCAATGCGCAGAGCCTATTGGGAATATAGGAACTACACTACAGGAGCGCATCTCAGCAGATGTCAATTGGGTACCATTATTGCTGATGAAAACCGAAGGTACACCCTCCTTTACACAAATGTCCTTCAAAGTATGTACAGTGGTCGCAGTGGTAATGTCTTTCAAGAACTTGACAATCAACCACTTAGTAGTGACGTGAACTAACACCAACGCAAAATGACAGTCACTCCTAAGATCATTCATGGGACCTATAAAGTCCAAACAGATGGTATGCCATGGTTGACCGGGATCTGTTATATGCCCCATGGATGCTTGCACACCCACTCTGAGTCATTTGTCACTTACTTACACACTTCACATTTCTCCACCCATGTATCAACATCTGAGTCCATTTTGGGCCACCACCAGTTCGCCCTGAACCTTTTTTTTGTCCTGGTCTGCCCCAAATGTCCTTCATAAGCTAATCTAATAAGATTGTTTCTCAACGCCAAAGGAGGAACAAATAACTCACCTCTCATAATCAATAAGTCACCGCAAACAGACAATTCATCTAAAATTTTGACAAAGGGTCTGATAGAAGGAGAAACTGAACTTTCTCTTCTGCCACCCAGTACAATTAGTCGTTTGAGTTCTGACATGGAATTGTCTGATGACATTTCTTTAATCCATTCAGCTTCAGTAATGGCTTGTGCTTCAGTTACACATAAAGCATCTTGAATTGAGGCTACTGCACCTTACGCCTCCTTCTTTAAAACTGAAGACTTGTCAACCGTTATCCATAAAGAGAGAGTCTGGATAAACCATCTGCTTGGATGTTTCTCCAACCTGAATATATTCCACTTTATAACAATACTCCTGTAAGCGGGAGGCTAGTCTGATTAATCTTGCTGAAGATTTGGTGGTCCCACCCTCGTCGCCAAAATCCTAGAAGCTCCAGAAGCAGGAAATGATGCAGTAGGGTAAGTAGACTTTATTTCCAAAGTTACGACCTGTGGAGGTAACAACAGCTCATCCCTGGCCAGCTGTAAATCACCTGCCTGTTCTGGAACGTTGGACTCACAAGTGGAACATGGAACGCACTAAGCACAGTGCTCCATAATCCAAACATGAGACTAAAGCTCATTACAACATATATCATATTCTAACACATTATTTGTTGCATGGTTTACATCCTAAATATTTTCAAGGCTCGGCTCATGCACAGGCTCACTGAGTCAGAGCCAACCCTTGCCTAGCTCGTCCTGTTAATTTGTTAGCTTGCGCACCTTTAATGAATGACTCCTAGTGAAATTAACCAACAACAACTCACCCGTAGTCTGTTCACTTGTGTTTGGAGTGATGTCTGCCTAAGTGCACAGTGTGTGTGGTCACAGCAGCACTGGCCGACCATCCAGCCTTTGCCATGTCGATGGGCCTGAGTGTAAGAGAGACACAGAGAGTGAAGTATGCCTGCCTCTCATTTAACGCAACAAAGCCACCACCGGCTAACAGCCAGGAACAGATGGCCTTATGGTGGAGTAGTTTTGTGACACTGGACTGTGGCCAGACCAGAACTCAGGCTGCCTGCAATCCGCACTGTGGAAACTGTAGAAGAAAATGGTGGAGAGAGGAAAACTGATATGATTGTGACACTTCAAATACAATTACTCGTTTCACAAGCTTAGAATTGTTAATTTCACAGTCTAATGATTTCAGAATTGAAACATTTCAATTCACAAGAAAATCATTGTTATTCATTTTTTTTTCCAAAGAGTTTTATTGGGGTTTGTAAACAGAACAAAAGAGACACTGATGTGATTTTATAGCAAGGTAAATAATAAACAGAGTACATAAGCTGGATTAGGTGATAGTCAATGGGCTCTACAAAAACTGAAAAGCAATTCATATAGAATGGAAAAGCAATATCCAGTGCACAACATCTAGGAAACAATGAAGGTAAAGTAATGAAATTAAAGAGAGGTTTGCAGAGGGGATCGCGGTGGGGGATATGCCCCATTACAATTCAGAAACAGTACACTATTATCTCAGTCAAGCAGAGGTAGCAGAGTACCCAGTGGGGTACCTGGGACAAACATAATACTGAAGAGATCATTGTGCCAGAAAGTATAACACATGTTAAATGTCGACAGTACAGCATGGTGTGCCCACGATCATACAGTTTTCCTTACATATTTGGCACGTATATTTGGAGAGGTGCCCTCCTTAGGTAAGTATTCCAGTTCAGCAAAAAGTGGAAGGAGGTAGCAGCAGTACTCTTCCAATTGGCCAGCACAGACTTACAAGCTGAAATGAAAAATATATCCACTAGAAGTCTATCGTACTGCAAGTGGATATGGGGATCTAGAAATCCCCGGATTAGGGAGAGGAAATTCTTTTTTCAGTCGGATCCCCCATAGAGAGTGGATAAAGTCGAAAACCCTATCCTAAAAAGAGGTCACCACGCTGCAGTAAAAGAGTAAATGGCGGCGGTCACGGATAGCTTCATTACAGTCCCAACAAGTTTGATTTCCTCTAAAAGACATTTTATGAAGCCGAGCCGGTGGCCAGAATTTCCTCTGAAGGAGCCAGTACTTTGTTTGGGAGAAAGGGGGGTGAGATCTTGTGGGTCACAACTGATTTCCAAATTAGTTGTCAGTTATCTGAAGAGATAGACCCATGACTCCTATTTCCTCTTGACTGTCCCTATGAGGGATGTGGAATCTGGTTTTAAGAGGTGGCAAAGCTTTGAGGATTGGTGGCCAGATTTGTTGAAGCAAAGTACTGGCTTAACGATAGTGGGATCTTTTTCGGGATAACTTATTTTAGACAGACAAACCTTGAGCCAGAGAAAGTAATACAAATCTATGTCTACAGCAAATTTTACCCATCGGGATTCTACCACCACTGGGAGGGGAGGGGGTAGGATGGGGGTGTTCGGGGAGGGGGGGGGGTTTCCTATTATTTGTGGTTATTGACGTTCCTTCACTTGTTGAGATGGCTTTATGCGAGCATGGGGGCAGGACAGGCCAGACCTCACGGGTCTTCTGCTCAGAGACAATCCACGTTCTAATGAATCTTAAACTCTTCTGAATGCCTTCTCAGAGACAGTCCACTCGTGCTTCGTGGACTGAGGTAATATAAATTTTATGGTCAAGTTATGTTCCCTAGCGCGTACCCCACCGACTCCATGTACGAGTTAAAGTGCATGTAACTTCCCTCCTGTACCAGCTATGAAGACGCAAATACATTTGCGTCCAACGTTAACTTGTCCTCTTTCAGACCCACCATGAATGGGTTGGATGGTCCGTTCCTAAGTATGCTATGCCAACGTCTTTTTGTAGTGTACTCCTACGTTTTTTCAGCCCTGGCTGAAGTAGGCCCTGAATCTCTGCCACCGAGCCTCTTTTCTGGCTTCTGACTCCGAGAAATCTCTGCCCAGGCAGCCCCCGTATCCGTGAACTCTGACTTACTTCTAGCGCGGCCCTCCGTGCTCAGCTCAGCCTGCTGCCTGCCAAGATTGACTATAACCTTCGAAGTTATCTGTTTCCCTCCCCGAAAATACATTCCTTCCTGCTAGCTTCAGTAAACATCCTTCCTCAGCTACAGGGCTAAAGGGCCGACCTGTCTCTATGCAAGTAATTCATAGCCTCTGTTGCCATGCTTTCCTGGAAGGCCCCTTGCCCCACGCTTCTCATACAGACACCCAGGCGCTTATACACGCACTCACAGCAAGTATAGACTAGCTTCTGCTCTAGAGACCTTTCTGCCCAGATAGCTTAGTTCCTAAACATCAGATATCAGATATGATAGAAGCACAAGTTGATCTGACATGCCAGACTTCTGTCTCTTTCCGTCAGTGTAAATGTCAAGTCCCCTGCACCCCTCCAGTTACACGTCATGCAGCTGCGCGCGCATCCAAGCTTCCGATTTCTGCTGACATTGCCACATTTTCTGTTAGCACCACCCCTTGGTGCCACCCACTTGTGTCACCTATCTGTGACGTTTCCAGAACACACCTCTAGTTCACGCCTCTTGATTACGTACATGTGCCACGTGTATATTGTTATCTTGTCTTCTCTCAGCTGTTACGCCTCTTGCACTGTTACTTATGGAATGAAATAAGTATATAAGCTATGTACTGTTAATAAAATGTAGCGCTCTATCCCTTCTGACACCCTGTGTGGTGGTCAGAACATGATATCCTGATTCCTTTATGAGGAATAAAACCCTTAGAAACTCTTACACCACGGACTCTGTTTTCCTTCATTTTGATTGAGTTATTATTGATTAAGTACCTACCTGCATAGAAATTAAGAGAGTAAATTAATTATTTACGTCATTTTGGCGCCCGAACAGGGACCCCTCCCCCACCTCACGCGCCGGTTGGCGCGTTGCATACTGTGTCCCCTGCCATCAGTTAGATGGAACACACGTGTACTGGCAGGATTTCCTGCATCTCCCTCTGACCCACGGAGGTGACGAAGACTGCAATCAGTGCCCAGACGAGGCGGTGAGGAGTGCGGAGGATCCCGACCAGAGCCCAGCCGAAAGAAGCAAGGTCCGAGGTGTGAAGAGGCCCACCAGTTTTCCGAAGTTTTCCGAAGTTTTCCGAAGTTTTTCCGAAGTTTTCCGAAGTTCCGAGTCGAGTCCAGTCGAGTTTTCCGAGGCCTTCTGTTTTCCGTGCTTCCCGGTGAGTACCATTGCTGGGTCGTATCTAGACGGGTTTGGGTACGCAAGTCCGGTCTGCACTGTTTTTAGGCAGTGTATCTGTACTGTTTAGCAGTATATCTAGTATTCCGAATTTCTGAAATTCTGCACTGTTACAACAGTGTATCTGTACTGTTGAGCAGTACATCTAGTATAGAGGGGTAGTCATCTATGTTTTAAATGTTTTTGTAATTAATGTCGTGGTATGAATGTGATTGTTTTGTGCATTATTGTGTTTTCTTGTATAAATAGTTACAGTCGAAATTAAGTATCAAGGATCAAGCATTTCAGTATCAAGTAGGCACAATGCCGTTTTTCAACAAGTTAAAGCAGATAGGAACTAGGAAAGGGATGTTAGAGGAAGAGATTCCAATCCCCCCTAGGGACACTCCAGGTAATTTCATGTATAATAAGCATGGCATAGACGCCATCCTGTATCTAGAATTATGGTCCGATTATACCAAGCACTTAGAGGAAAGATACCGATGGCCAGTTAACGGAACATGGGATGCCGAGTGCATCATAAAGGTAGAAGAAGTATTACGGAAAAAGAAAGCCAGACAATCTCAGAAAGACGCCATAGAATTTTGGCGTAAGGAATCACGTAAACGTGCTGAAAGAGCACTCCGTAGAGAAGACAGACTTAAAGAATCAGAAAAGGCCCAAGAAAACGAATTAGTTATTGAGGGAATTCGAGTAAAATCAGAACAAATAGATCGTATCCAAAATAGCCAAGTGAACAACATGTATCTTTTGGCCGAAGGTACCCCTGACGCCATTTCAGAAATGCCGAAAAATTTGCCGTCACCATTGGTTCCAACTAAAGTAATGCACAAGACTACTAAAGACATATTCCTAAATTCCTATCTAGATGATGTAGCACCAGCTTACACCAATCTGCCTGTTCGTGCCCTGCCTACAGACAGGGACGGGGGTGGTATTCCGCCCCCAGGTCACGTTCCGCCGGTACCACAACAGACTTCTCCTGTTCCGCCAGCCCCGCCACTTCCCGTACTCAAAACTGGCCTACCGAAACCACGTTTACCTGATCCACCCAAACGACAAATTCCAGTCCAGATACAGACCCCACAGGGAGGTAATGTACAAGCGTCCGCTTCAGGAGGTGCGACCGCGGGTCCTCAGACCCCGCCACCAACTCACAGATTCAATCTCAAAGATATGCAGAGTCCTCTCACGTACAGGTCTCCCCACTCCTCTAATTCATCCCGCCTTGACGCATTAAAAGAAAACATGTCAGTCTGCAGATATGATCCAGTACCCGGAAAGGACGATTTAATGATATTGGCATCATTACGGTTAAGATCCGCTACTGATAGCTTGTTATGCTATGCAGGAATGAAGGATCGTCTAGACAGAATATATGAGTTTGTTCAAACAGGAAAGGACTCTGACAGTATTAAGGATGCCATGGAGAAACAGAAAGTTGGCATGCAAGCACTGATACTACGATTTTTCATAAACTGTCTAATAAGAGAACGAGACAGGCCCGGAACAGATCAGAGTGAATTAGACGCATTGAACAAGTGGGGTCAAAATATAGCTGATGGAAGACATGACAGACAAAATTGCATAGACTCTATGTACAAGAAGATTAAGAAAGCAGTGATAGCAGTACACCAGAAAGAGAAAGAAAAGGCTTCCTCCGAGGAGGAAGAAGTACCGGAAGAATCCGAAAGAAATATAGGAACAATAGCATATGTAGGTAAGGGAACTTACCTTAGGAAGGGTATCCGTCCGGAGAGCAAGAGAGCTTTCTTCTCTGCCTTAACAAATCCAAATTCTACTGAGCATCAGTTCCAGGAAACTGATAAAAGGCTTCGAGATCGAGTTGGGTACCATGTACTCAATTCTATGGATGAACAAGAACTAGCCCGATCAGCTGTATCATGGGCCGAAAATGCAGACATATATAATGATGACACAGTGGCGCAGACATTTCTGAACCTCTCCCCCGACGAACAGAAATTAGCAGGTGTATACATGATTCAGCACCTTCTTATCAAATACAGGAAACACTATTCTGATCCAGGTCCCTTACACGAGACACTAGAAGCACTACTGATGGATAGATGGAGAGGTCTAAGCACTAAATTAATTCAAATAATTCTAGAACAACGACACAGATATGATACCCTTGTAAGCTCTGAATCTGTTCCCGCCCCACCTCCAGAAAGGAAAATGTACCATATGCAGTGCGGGGGGGGTATTGAAAGTCAGAACCCCTTACGAGAAGTGCACCCTGTTATGGGTGAGGATAAAATTTTGAAACGCGTGTATGTACACACGCCTCTGACTAAATTAGAACTGTTAGAAATGAAGAAACTAGTACCATGCCATGATAAAGACCCTGCAGGTTTCCATAGAGAGCTTAAAGACATGTTATTAATGGGGGACTACACATATGATGATATCATGAAAATGTTGAAAGTATTATTGCCTACGGGTATATTCGAGAAATTAAAGGAAAAGGAATGGGAGGTGGGAGACACAAAGATTGCCTGGGCAGAAATAGAGGAAGAGGAAAAGAAACGGGTCCCAGGGTTAGGCCTTGGGGACAAAACTAAAGCATTACCAGGTTTGATAGTACAGGTCCTGCCCAGATTATTGACAACTAGAAAGGAGGATTGGGATGCAATCTCGTCCTGTAAACAGAAACATGATGAAGATACTAGTGACTTCTATTCAAGATTCGAGAAATGTTTTATTATTAATAGTGGCCTCCAGCCAAGTAGCGAGTCGTACCCACATCTTTTTGTATCAAAGTTAGTAGAGAATTCCCTACCGTTAGTTAAAAATCGGGTGTACAAGGTTGAGAGTACATGGCAAGCAAATACGCCATCTCAGATGTTACAAATGTTACAATATCACCAGAACAGAATTAGAGAAGAACAAGATCAGGAACAGAAACGTATGAAAGACACAAAGATGAAAATGTTAGTAGCTCAGACAGTCCCATCCGACGGACACAGAAAGGGTACGACCCAGACAAGTCACACTGCAGCTCCCGTTAAAGGGACATGCAATTATTGCAAGCAGCCAGGTCACTACGTACACGAATGCCCAGTTCTGAAACATAACATAGCGACAGGTAAAACTAAAGAAAGACCGCATCCGCCTAGACAAGACCATAACCAGCATCAGTCTACACAGAATACACAGCCTATGCATGCATCCGCACAGACAGCACAGACCGTAGCAGTACCACAACCACAGCCCATTGCTGCAACTCAGCAAGTTTCACAACAGATGTACCAGTATGCCCAGTCTGCTTACCCCGAATATTCCCGATATACATGAAACAGCCTAGAGAGGGAAGGTGGCTTGCCTCTTATTGAGATTCCTGTAGATCAAGAAGGTCCTTATGTACACAGTCAAGTATTGGGAAAAGACAGAAAGTTTTTAATTGACACAGGGGCAAGTCGCACTACAATAAGTCATGACGAAGTTCCAGGGGCACCCCTCTCAGGCTCACAAAATGTTTCCCTTGGTTTTTCGGGACAGCCTATTGTAAATGAAGTCTCCGAACCAGTCCCCCTGGCTGTGGGTCCATTATCACGTGTTACAGACTTATTACTCACGAAATCATGTCCAGAAAATCTATTAGGAATTAAAACATTGAAGGCTCTAGGAGCTATAATCTGCTGTTCCCCGGAGGGAGTTAGACTCTTTCTGCGGGATTTCAAGGGTCACTATGTTCTGCGTGAGTTTGACGTCAGATTAAAAAATGTACCTGATTACTTGTGGGCAAAAGGCCCAACTGATGTAGGATGTATGCACATTACACCATACCGTGTTACACTCAAGGCAGGTGTTGTATTACCCAGAATCAGACAATATAAGTTACCACCCGATGCTGTAGTGGCTTTACTGAAAATCATTGAAGAGCTCATTGCCCAAGGAGTGGTCGTCGAAACCGACTCCAATATCTGTAACTCGCCCATCATTCCGATTCTTAAACGTACAGATCCCAATGCACCGCCAGTATATCGGCTGGTGATTGATCTTCGAGAATTGAATAAATGCATTATCCCACAGTATCCTGTGGTCCCCGATATCTCATCCTTATTGACTGCTATTGATTCAGAAGCAACGTTCTTTACTGTAATTGATCTCAAGAACGCCTTCTTCAGCGTGCCTATTGATCCAGAGAGCCAATATCTCTTCGGATTCTGTTTAAATGGACGCAGCTTCAAATTTTCGCGCGCACCTCAAGGATTCACAGAAAGCCCCAGCATCTATAGTCAAGCACTGAAAAGACAACTAGATTGTATTCAAATGCCAGTTAACACCGCTTTACTGCAGTACGTCGACGATCTGCTGATCACCGCACGAAGTGAGCCCGAATGTGAAAAAGCATCATTGACAGTTCTACACTTTCTGGCCGACAAGGGACACAAGGTGTCTCCTTCGAAGCTACAATTCTGTGTTCAGCAAGTTGTGTACTTGGGTCACTTGCTGTCCAAAGTGGGGAGACAGCTCACTCCCGATCGCATTCAGTTAATTGCAAATATGCCACAACCCCAGACACAAAAGGAAGTGCGGGCCTTCATAGGCCTCACCTCGTACTGCAGACAATGGATTCCCCAGTATGCATTTCTAGCCAAGCCACTCATCCAGTTAACGACACAGGAGGCAGCGACTTCGACTGCCCTCCCTTGGACTCAGGAACACACACAAGCTTTTGAAGACTTAAAGAAAGCCTTATGTCAAGCACCAGTTTTAGCGACACCATGTTACAGCAAACCGTTTACACTTTTTGTTACAGAACGTGATGGTACAGCGTTGTCTGTCCTCACCCAAGATCAAGCAGGTTCACATAAGCCGTGTGCTTATTTCTCTAGTACATTGGATTCAGTAGCCTAAGCACTCCCTGCGTGCTTAAAGTCAGTAGCAGCAACAGCGTTAGCAATCAGACAGAGCGATTCAATTGTTTTAGGTCATCAATTAACAGTTCAAGTACCACATTCTGTAGAGGTTTTGTTAAACAGAACCCAGACTCAACACTTGACTATAGCACGACTGACAGGTTATGAATTAACACTATTCCAGCCACACATAGAAATCAGACGCTGCAGTATCTTGAACCCAGCAACACTGTTACCTACAGTTATGACAGATCCAGCTCCACATGATTGTATAGAAATCATTAATGCAGTAACTAAGCCTAGACGAGACTTAACAGATGTCCCCTTGACAAATCCAGACCTGACACTTTATGTGGACGGTTCATGCATGAGAACAAGTACAGGAGAATTAGTGGCCGCGTATGCCGTGACCACTGAAACTGAAGTTAAAGAAACACACCGTATTGATACACTGTCTGCTCAAGCAGCCGAGCTCATCGCTCTGACCCGAGCTTGTATTCTAGCCAAGAACAGAAATGTTAACATATATACTGATTCCCGTTATGCCTTCGGAGTTGTACACGACTTCGGAGTCCTCTGGCAAGAACGAGGTTTTCTGACTTCCCATGGGGCCAAGATACAACATGGTCCCCTTATTCAAGCACTGTTAGAAGCAATACATTTGCCCTCGGGCATATCAGTCATGAAGTGTAAGGCACATACTAAAGTCACAGATTCAGTTTCCCAGGGTAACGACCTGGCAGACCAGACAGCAAAACATACAGCACTAACTCACATCCAGATTACTGATGTGACAAAGACAATAGTTCCGACAAAGTGTATGACAATTAGAGATCCCGCCCTAGACGTAATTGACATTCAGACACATGCTACTCCAGATGAAATAAAGAAATGGATTGAACTAGGAGGGATTCAGACAGACCAAGGTTGGGTGACGAAGGGAAAATCTATATGGTTTCTCCCTGACTCGATGGTTCAAGTCATGATAAATACAGCACATAGCCCGGCTCATCTAGGAGAGAAAGCGATGTTAGACAGTTTACAGAATCTCTGGTACAATAAACACTTACGAGCAGCAGCAAAACAGAAAGTGCGTACTTGCATGATCTGTTGTCAGTTCAATCCAGGTAAAAGCGTCCCTGTAGAGCAAGGAGGATTTCATCCTCCCGATCACCCTTTTGAAGTCCTCCAGATGGATTATATCCAGATGAACAGTTGTCGAGGTTTTAAATATGTCCTTGTAATTGTTTGTGCTCTGTCCCGCTGGACCGAAGCATACCCAGTCCCAGACTACACTGCTCCGACCACTGCCAGACAGTTGGTTCGTGAATTCTTCCCACGGTACGGTTTGCCCCGTGTCGTGTATTCAGATAACGGACAGCCGTTCTCGTCCGAGTTGATGAAACAGGTTTCCCTTTTGCTAGGATATCAGTGGAGGTTCCACTGTGTCCGACATCCCGAAGCAGCAGGCCTTGTAGAAAGGCATAATCAGACGCTAAAAATCCGCCTTGCCAAGATCTGTCAGGAAAAAGGGGTCGACTGGATAGTCGCCCTGCCCGTGGCACTATTCTACATGAGAATGGTCGCCCATTCAAGATCAGGGCTATCCCCGTACGAAGTGGTCTTTGGCAGACCACCGAATATGTGGGGGACGCCCATTCCGAAGAAAATCACTGATGTTGATTGTAATATGTTGACAGATTACCTTGCCTCCTTGATGTCTGCACTCCAATCATGTCGTTCACAGGTTGCCGCAGCCTTCCCTGACAACACCGATGTAAAGGCGCATGAGGTCCGTCCTGGGGACCTGGTACTCGTCCGGAATTTCGACCGGAAAAGTCCGCTGGAGCCCCGTTGGAAGTCTCCGAAGACCGTCCTCCTTACAACCAGGACCGCTGTGAAAATCGAGGGGAGAAAGGGGTGGGTCCATACGAGTCACATCAAACTTTGCAATGAACTAAAAAACGGACTGAAACAGGACTCTGACTCGTCCACCCCCACCAAAGACTGTGTTGAAACGAAAGACTTTACCGTTACCGAACGAGAAAAGACTCCCCAAGAACTATATCGAATGAAACTCAGATCTAGCAAGTCAGACAGTTTAATTGTTTAAGTCCTCCCCTAGGTGAATCGGTTAAATAGTTTCTGACATGTATCCCCTAGATCGAGATAGAGAGAGAGAGAGAGAAGCAAAGAAACGTACATACTGCAAATCACTGCGTAGTCACTGTATAGTGACGTTGTTAATAATGTTTTTTCTAAGTATTCTAATTATTATTGCCAGCATTCTGCTACCTATATATTGGCCTATTTTCAGGCGTGAACAATCTGTTTACAATGTCTCTGCTGAGCACACTTTTAGTGAACTTCCTGCACATGAACTCTCTTACAGACTTGCGCTGCGCAACAATACATTCATTAGTATGTTACACCACTCCCATCAGACAAATAATGCTACAGACTGTTGGATATGTGGCCGACTCCCTCCCTACCAGAATTACAAGGGAGCTCTGCCCCTCTTTCCGTACCCGTTCACTCACAATGGCTCCTGTGGGGCATGGTTTAAAATAATTAATTCCTTAGATCCTGATATTGCTGTTTTCGATGGGGGCTGGGTTTGGGGAAACTTGAACTTAGTCCTGCTCAACGTCTGTTACCCTGATAAAGAGGGACTTCCCACTCGAATAGGAACTGATCTAGAAAATGAAGTATATGGATTAGGTAATTACACAATTAGCCTTATGATCCTTACTGTAGAATCCGAGGATGCTCCAGTTTTGCCCCATATGTTAGTATTACCAGTCACAGGTGAACTATGTGTTAGCAAGAAAGGTACAGTACACGTAGGTCATAGTAAATGCACTACTGTGGTCGAGTTCAGTGACCATGGTAAATCGTCCTTTAAAGCTATAAGTCATTCCTATTTTGTTTGTGGTCATACCGCATACATACGTTTGCCTCCAGATTGGGATGGTACCTGTTATATTGCATTCCTTCTGCCACCTGTTTTTCTAGCTCCCCCTGATTACCATAGAAATACGAATCTAGCACCGAATAGACCCAAAAGAGATATTCCCCTTGTCGACTACACAGAAACGGCATGGGAACAGTACACTGATTTTAATAAAGGATTCTTTTTCTTCCTAGGACCTGTCCAAAACAGTAAATTGATACGCAGATTAACCAGAACACTTGAAGCAGTAGTACATGAAACTGCCTCCGCCTTAGGTAACTTAACAGAGGAGCAATCTGCTATGCGGGTTGTTGTCCTTCAAAATCGTCTTGTAATTGACGTCATCTTGGCAGATAGAGGTGGAGCCTGTAAGGTCATCGGGTCAAGTTGCTGTGTTTTCATCCCACAAAATGCACCATCTGTCTATCAAGCTATTACCCGTCTGCATAAAATTGCAAATCAGATACATCAGAATCCAGGCACCTGGACTTGGTCCGGTTGGTTCTGGACTACGTTAACAGCTTGGGGATGGAAGATCTTATCCTTCCTAGGCATTGGCCTTGTTATAGTACTCAGCTGCTGCCTGTGCCTGCAGTGTGGGCCAGCGATTTGTGGACTGTGTGCTACATCGTGCATTGAACATTCCAGTTGTCTCTCAAACAGTCAAAGAAAGAAAGATGAACATATAATGTTACAAGAACAGACTGATCGATTCATGAGGATCGATATATCATGAAGGGTCCGTAGGGAACAAGGAGGGAATGAGGTAATATAAATTTTATGGTCAAGTTATGTTCCCTAGCGCGTACCCCACCGACTCCATGTACGAGTTAAAGTGCATGTAACTTCCCTCCTGTACCAGCTATGAAGACGCAAATACATTTGCGTCCAACGTTAACTTGTCCTCTTTCAGACCCACCATGAATGGGTTGGATGGTCCGTTCCTAAGTATGCTATGCCAACGTCTTTTTGTAGTGTACTCCTACGTTTTTTCAGCCCTGGCTGAAGTAGGCCCTGAATCTCTGCCACCGAGCCTCTTTTCTGGCTTCTGACTCCGAGAAATCTCTGCCCAGGCAGCCCCCGTATCCGTGAACTCTGACTTACTTCTAGCGCGGCCCTCCGTGCTCAGCTCAGCCTGCTGCCTGCCAAGATTGACTATAACCTTCGAAGTTATCTGTTTCCCTCCCCGAAAATACATTCCTTCCTGCTAGCTTCAGTAAACATCCTTCCTCAGCTACAGGGCTAAAGGGCCGACCTGTCTCTATGCAAGTAATTCATAGCCTCTGTTGCCATGCTTTCCTGGAAGGCCCCTTGCCCCACGCTTCTCATACAGACACCCAGGCGCTTATACACGCACTCACAGCAAGTATAGACTAGCTTCTGCTCTAGAGACCTTTCTGCCCAGATAGCTTAGTTCCTAAACATCAGATATCAGATATGATAGAAGCACAAGTTGATCTGACATGCCAGACTTCTGTCTCTTTCCGTCAGTGTAAATGTCAAGTCCCCTGCACCCCTCCAGTTACACGTCATGCAGCTGCGCGCGCATCCAAGCTTCCGATTTCTGCTGACATTGCCACATTTTCTGTTAGCACCACCCCTTGGTGCCACCCACTTGTGTCACCTATCTGTGACGTTTCCAGAACACACCTCTAGTTCACGCCTCTTGATTACGTACATGTGCCACGTGTATATTGTTATCTTGTCTTCTCTCAGCTGTTACGCCTCTTGCACTGTTACTTATGGAATGAAATAAGTATATAAGCTATGTACTGTTAATAAAATGTAGCGCTCTATCCCTTCTGACACCCTGTGTGGTGGTCAGAACATGATATCCTGATTCCTTTATGAGGAATAAAACCCTTAGAAACTCTTACACCACGGACTCTGTTTTCCTTCATTTTGATTGAGTTATTATTGATTAAGTACCTACCTGCATAGAAATTAAGAGAGTAAATTAATTATTTACGTCATTTTGGCGCCCGAACAGGGACCCCTCCCCCACCTCACGCGCCGGTTGGCGCGTTGCATACTGTGTCCCCTGCCATCAGTTAGATGGAACACACGTGTACTGGCAGGATTTCCTGCATCTCCCTCTGACCCACGGAGGTGACGAAGACTGCAATCAGTGCCCAGACGAGGCGGTGAGGAGTGCGGAGGATCCCGACCAGAGCCCAGCCGAAAGAAGCAAGGTCCGAGGTGTGAAGAGGCCCACCAGTTTTCCGAAGTTTTCCGAAGTTTTCCGAAGTTTTTCCGAAGTTTTCCGAAGTTCCGAGTCGAGTCCAGTCGAGTTTTCCGAGGCCTTCTGTTTTCCGTGCTTCCCGGTGAGTACCATTGCTGGGTCGTATCTAGACGGGTTTGGGTACGCAAGTCCGGTCTGCACTGTTTTTAGGCAGTGTATCTGTACTGTTTAGCAGTATATCTAGTATTCCGAATTTCTGAAATTCTGCACTGTTACAACAGTGTATCTGTACTGTTGAGCAGTACATCTAGTATAGAGGGGTAGTCATCTATGTTTTAAATGTTTTTGTAATTAATGTCGTGGTATGAATGTGATTGTTTTGTGCATTATTGTGTTTTCTTGTATAAATAGTTACAGTCGAAATTAAGTATCAAGGATCAAGCATTTCAGTATCAAGTAGGCACAATGCCGTTTTTCAACAAGTTAAAGCAGATAGGAACTAGGAAAGGGATGTTAGAGGAAGAGATTCCAATCCCCCCTAGGGACACTCCAGGTAATTTCATGTATAATAAGCATGGCATAGACGCCATCCTGTATCTAGAATTATGGTCCGATTATACCAAGCACTTAGAGGAAAGATACCGATGGCCAGTTAACGGAACATGGGATGCCGAGTGCATCATAAAGGTAGAAGAAGTATTACGGAAAAAGAAAGCCAGACAATCTCAGAAAGACGCCATAGAATTTTGGCGTAAGGAATCACGTAAACGTGCTGAAAGAGCACTCCGTAGAGAAGACAGACTTAAAGAATCAGAAAAGGCCCAAGAAAACGAATTAGTTATTGAGGGAATTCGAGTAAAATCAGAACAAATAGATCGTATCCAAAATAGCCAAGTGAACAACATGTATCTTTTGGCCGAAGGTACCCCTGACGCCATTTCAGAAATGCCGAAAAATTTGCCGTCACCATTGGTTCCAACTAAAGTAATGCACAAGACTACTAAAGACATATTCCTAAATTCCTATCTAGATGATGTAGCACCAGCTTACACCAATCTGCCTGTTCGTGCCCTGCCTACAGACAGGGACGGGGGTGGTATTCCGCCCCCAGGTCACGTTCCGCCGGTACCACAACAGACTTCTCCTGTTCCGCCAGCCCCGCCACTTCCCGTACTCAAAACTGGCCTACCGAAACCACGTTTACCTGATCCACCCAAACGACAAATTCCAGTCCAGATACAGACCCCACAGGGAGGTAATGTACAAGCGTCCGCTTCAGGAGGTGCGACCGCGGGTCCTCAGACCCCGCCACCAACTCACAGATTCAATCTCAAAGATATGCAGAGTCCTCTCACGTACAGGTCTCCCCACTCCTCTAATTCATCCCGCCTTGACGCATTAAAAGAAAACATGTCAGTCTGCAGATATGATCCAGTACCCGGAAAGGACGATTTAATGATATTGGCATCATTACGGTTAAGATCCGCTACTGATAGCTTGTTATGCTATGCAGGAATGAAGGATCGTCTAGACAGAATATATGAGTTTGTTCAAACAGGAAAGGACTCTGACAGTATTAAGGATGCCATGGAGAAACAGAAAGTTGGCATGCAAGCACTGATACTACGATTTTTCATAAACTGTCTAATAAGAGAACGAGACAGGCCCGGAACAGATCAGAGTGAATTAGACGCATTGAACAAGTGGGGTCAAAATATAGCTGATGGAAGACATGACAGACAAAATTGCATAGACTCTATGTACAAGAAGATTAAGAAAGCAGTGATAGCAGTACACCAGAAAGAGAAAGAAAAGGCTTCCTCCGAGGAGGAAGAAGTACCGGAAGAATCCGAAAGAAATATAGGAACAATAGCATATGTAGGTAAGGGAACTTACCTTAGGAAGGGTATCCGTCCGGAGAGCAAGAGAGCTTTCTTCTCTGCCTTAACAAATCCAAATTCTACTGAGCATCAGTTCCAGGAAACTGATAAAAGGCTTCGAGATCGAGTTGGGTACCATGTACTCAATTCTATGGATGAACAAGAACTAGCCCGATCAGCTGTATCATGGGCCGAAAATGCAGACATATATAATGATGACACAGTGGCGCAGACATTTCTGAACCTCTCCCCCGACGAACAGAAATTAGCAGGTGTATACATGATTCAGCACCTTCTTATCAAATACAGGAAACACTATTCTGATCCAGGTCCCTTACACGAGACACTAGAAGCACTACTGATGGATAGATGGAGAGGTCTAAGCACTAAATTAATTCAAATAATTCTAGAACAACGACACAGATATGATACCCTTGTAAGCTCTGAATCTGTTCCCGCCCCACCTCCAGAAAGGAAAATGTACCATATGCAGTGCGGGGGGGGGTATTGAAAGTCAGAACCCCTTACGAGAAGTGCACCCTGTTATGGGTGAGGATAAAATTTTGAAACGCGTGTATGTACACACGCCTCTGACTAAATTAGAACTGTTAGAAATGAAGAAACTAGTACCATGCCATGATAAAGACCCTGCAGGTTTCCATAGAGAGCTTAAAGACATGTTATTAATGGGGGACTACACATATGATGATATCATGAAAATGTTGAAAGTATTATTGCCTACGGGTATATTCGAGAAATTAAAGGAAAAGGAATGGGAGGTGGGAGACACAAAGATTGCCTGGGCAGAAATAGAGGAAGAGGAAAAGAAACGGGTCCCAGGGTTAGGCCTTGGGGACAAAACTAAAGCATTACCAGGTTTGATAGTACAGGTCCTGCCCAGATTATTGACAACTAGAAAGGAGGATTGGGATGCAATCTCGTCCTGTAAACAGAAACATGATGAAGATACTAGTGACTTCTATTCAAGATTCGAGAAATGTTTTATTATTAATAGTGGCCTCCAGCCAAGTAGCGAGTCGTACCCACATCTTTTTGTATCAAAGTTAGTAGAGAATTCCCTACCGTTAGTTAAAAATCGGGTGTACAAGGTTGAGAGTACATGGCAAGCAAATACGCCATCTCAGATGTTACAAATGTTACAATATCACCAGAACAGAATTAGAGAAGAACAAGATCAGGAACAGAAACGTATGAAAGACACAAAGATGAAAATGTTAGTAGCTCAGACAGTCCCATCCGACGGACACAGAAAGGGTACGACCCAGACAAGTCACACTGCAGCTCCCGTTAAAGGGACATGCAATTATTGCAAGCAGCCAGGTCACTACGTACACGAATGCCCAGTTCTGAAACATAACATAGCGACAGGTAAAACTAAAGAAAGACCGCATCCGCCTAGACAAGACCATAACCAGCATCAGTCTACACAGAATACACAGCCTATGCATGCATCCGCACAGACAGCACAGACCGTAGCAGTACCACAACCACAGCCCATTGCTGCAACTCAGCAAGTTTCACAACAGATGTACCAGTATGCCCAGTCTGCTTACCCCGAATATTCCCGATATACATGAAACAGCCTAGAGAGGGAAGGTGGCTTGCCTCTTATTGAGATTCCTGTAGATCAAGAAGGTCCTTATGTACACAGTCAAGTATTGGGAAAAGACAGAAAGTTTTTAATTGACACAGGGGCAAGTCGCACTACAATAAGTCATGACGAAGTTCCAGGGGCACCCCTCTCAGGCTCACAAAATGTTTCCCTTGGTTTTTCGGGACAGCCTATTGTAAATGAAGTCTCCGAACCAGTCCCCCTGGCTGTGGGTCCATTATCACGTGTTACAGACTTA
Organism: Lissotriton vulgaris; assembly: GCF_964263255.1. Taxonomy (NCBI): domain Eukaryota; kingdom Metazoa; phylum Chordata; class Amphibia; order Caudata; family Salamandridae; genus Lissotriton; species Lissotriton vulgaris. Next base: position 41,533 of record NW_028249658.1, on the reverse strand, counting down.
TTACTCACGAAATCATGTCCAGAAAATCTATTAGGAATTAAAACATTGAAGGCTCTAGGAGCTATAATCTGCTGTTCCCCGGAGGGAGTTAGACTCTTTCTGCGGGATTTCAAGGGTCACTATGTTCTGCGTGAGTTTGACGTCAGATTAAAAAATGTACCTGATTACTTGTGGGCAAAAGGCCCAACTGATGTAGGATGTATGCACATTACACCATACCGTGTTACACTCAAGGCAGGTGTTGTATTACCCAGAATCAGACAATATAAGTTACCACCCGATGCTGTAGTGGCTTTACTGAAAATCATTGAAGAGCTCATTGCCCAAGGAGTGGTCGTCGAAACCGACTCCAATATCTGTAACTCGCCCATCATTCCGATTCTTAAACGTACAGATCCCAATGCACCGCCAGTATATCGGCTGGTGATTGATCTTCGAGAATTGAATAAATGCATTATCCCACAGTATCCTGTGGTCCCCGATATCTCATCCTTATTGACTGCTATTGATTCAGAAGCAACGTTCTTTACTGTAATTGATCTCAAGAACGCCTTCTTCAGCGTGCCTATTGATCCAGAGAGCCAATATCTCTTCGGATTCTGTTTAAATGGACGCAGCTTCAAATTTTCGCGCGCACCTCAAGGATTCACAGAAAGCCCCAGCATCTATAGTCAAGCACTGAAAAGACAACTAGATTGTATTCAAATGCCAGTTAACACCGCTTTACTGCAGTACGTCGACGATCTGCTGATCACCGCACGAAGTGAGCCCGAATGTGAAAAAGCATCATTGACAGTTCTACACTTTCTGGCCGACAAGGGACACAAGGTGTCTCCTTCGAAGCTACAATTCTGTGTTCAGCAAGTTGTGTACTTGGGTCACTTGCTGTCCAAAGTGGGGAGACAGCTCACTCCCGATCGCATTCAGTTAATTGCAAATATGCCACAACCCCAGACACAAAAGGAAGTGCGGGCCTTCATAGGCCTCACCTCGTACTGCAGACAATGGATTCCCCAGTATGCATTTCTAGCCAAGCCACTCATCCAGTTAACGACACAGGAGGCAGCGACTTCGACTGCCCTCCCTTGGACTCAGGAACACACACAAGCTTTTGAAGACTTAAAGAAAGCCTTATGTCAAGCACCAGTTTTAGCGACACCATGTTACAGCAAACCGTTTACACTTTTTGTTACAGAACGTGATGGTACAGCGTTGTCTGTCCTCACCCAAGATCAAGCAGGTTCACATAAGCCTTGTGCTTATTTCTCTAGTACATTGGATTCAGTAGCCTAAGCACTCCCTGCGTGCTTAAAGTCAGTAGCAGCAACAGCGTTAGCAATCAGACAGAGCGATTCAATTGTTTTAGGTCATCAATTAACAGTTCAAGTACCACATTCTGTAGAGGTTTTGTTAAACAGAACCCAGACTCAACACTTGACTATAGCACGACTGACAGGTTATGAATTAACACTATTCCAGCCACACATAGAAATCAGACGCTGCAGTATCTTGAACCCAGCAACACTGTTACCTACAGTTATGACAGATCCAGCTCCACATGATTGTATAGAAATCATTAATGCAGTAACTAAGCCTAGACGAGACTTAACAGATGTCCCCTTGACAAATCCAGACCTGACACTTTATGTGGACGGTTCATGCATGAGAACAAGTACAGGAGAATTAGTGGCCGCGTATGCCGTGACCACTGAAACTGAAGTTAAAGAAACACACCGTATTGATACACTGTCTGCTCAAGCAGCCGAGCTCATCGCTCTGACCCGAGCTTGTATTCTAGCCAAGAACAGAAATGTTAACATATATACTGATTCCCGTTATGCCTTCGGAGTTGTACACGACTTCGGAGTCCTCTGGCAAGAACGAGGTTTTCTGACTTCCCATGGGGCCAAGATACAACATGGTCCCCTTATTCAAGCACTGTTAGAAGCAATACATTTGCCCTCGGGCATATCAGTCATGAAGTGTAAGGCACATACTAAAGTCACAGATTCAGTTTCCCAGGGTAACGACCTGGCAGACCAGACAGCAAAACATACAGCACTAACTCACATCCAGATTACTGATGTGACAAAGACAATAGTTCCGACAAAGTGTATGACAATTAGAGATCCCGCCCTAGACGTAATTGACATTCAGACACATGCTACTCCAGATGAAATAAAGAAATGGATTGAACTAGGAGGGATTCAGACAGACCAAGGTTGGGTGACGAAGGGAAAATCTATATGGTTTCTCCCTGACTCGATGGTTCAAGTCATGATAAATACAGCACATAGCCCGGCTCATCTAGGAGAGAAAGCGATGTTAGACAGTTTACAGAATCTCTGGTACAATAAACACTTACGAGCAGCAGCAAAACAGAAAGTGCGTACTTGCATGATCTGTTGTCAGTTCAATCCAGGTAAAAGCGTCCCTGTAGAGCAAGGAGGATTTCATCCTCCCGATCACCCTTTTGAAGTCCTCCAGATGGATTATATCCAGATGAACAGTTGTCGAGGTTTTAAATATGTCCTTGTAATTGTTTGTGCTCTGTCCCGCTGGACCGAAGCATACCCAGTCCCAGACTACACTGCTCCGACCACTGCCAGACAGTTGGTTCGTGAATTCTTCCCACGGTACGGTTTGCCCCGTGTCGTGTATTCAGATAACGGACAGCCGTTCTCGTCCGAGTTGATGAAACAGGTTTCCCTTTTGCTAGGATATCAGTGGAGGTTCCACTGTGTCCGACATCCCGAAGCAGCAGGCCTTGTAGAAAGGCATAATCAGACGCTAAAAATCCGCCTTGCCAAGATCTGTCAGGAAAAAGGGGTCGACTGGATAGTCGCCCTGCCCGTGGCACTATTCTACATGAGAATGGTCGCCCATTCAAGATCAGGGCTATCCCCGTACGAAGTGGTCTTTGGCAGACCACCGAATATGTGGGGGACGCCCATTCCGAAGAAAATCACTGATGTTGATTGTAATATGTTGACAGATTACCTTGCCTCCTTGATGTCTGCACTCCAATCATGTCGTTCACAGGTTGCCGCAGCCTTCCCTGACAACACCGATGTAAAGGCGCATGAGGTCCGTCCTGGGGACCTGGTACTCGTCCGGAATTTCGACCGGAAAAGTCCGCTGGAGCCCCGTTGGAAGTCTCCGAAGACCGTCCTCCTTACAACCAGGACCGCTGTGAAAATCGAGGGGAGAAAGGGGTGGGTCCATACGAGTCACATCAAACTTTGCAATGAACTAAAAAACGGACTGAAACAGGACTCTGACTCGTCCACCCCCACCAAAGACTGTGTTGAAACGAAAGACTTTACCGTTACCGAACGAGAAAAGACTCCCCAAGAACTATATCGAATGAAACTCAGATCTAGCAAGTCAGACAGTTTAATTGTTTAAGTCCTCCCCTAGGTGAATCGGTTAAATAGTTTCTGACATGTATCCCCTAGATCGAGATAGAGAGAGAGAGAGAGAAGCAAAGAAACGTACATACTGCAAATCACTGCGTAGTCACTGTATAGTGACGTTGTTAATAATGTTTTTTCTAAGTATTCTAATTATTATTGCCAGCATTCTGCTACCTATATATTGGCCTATTTTCAGGCGTGAACAATCTGTTTACAATGTCTCTGCTGAGCACACTTTTAGTGAACTTCCTGCACATGAACTCTCTTACAGACTTGCGCTGCGCAACAATACATTCATTAGTATGTTACACCACTCCCATCAGACAAATAATGCTACAGACTGTTGGATATGTGGCCGACTCCCTCCCTACCAGAATTACAAGGGAGCTCTGCCCCTCTTTCCGTACCCGTTCACTCACAATGGCTCCTGTGGGGCATGGTTTAAAATAATTAATTCCTTAGATCCTGATATTGCTGTTTTCGATGGGGGCTGGGTTTGGGGAAACTTGAACTTAGTCCTGCTCAACGTCTGTTACCCTGATAAAGAGGGACTTCCCACTCGAATAGGAACTGATCTAGAAAATGAAGTATATGGATTAGGTAATTACACAATTAGCCTTATGATCCTTACTGTAGAATCCGAGGATGCTCCAGTTTTGCCCCATATGTTAGTATTACCAGTCACAGGTGAACTATGTGTTAGCAAGAAAGGTACAGTACACGTAGGTCATAGTAAATGCACTACTGTGGTCGAGTTCAGTGACCATGGTAAATCGTCCTTTAAAGCTATAAGTCATTCCTATTTTGTTTGTGGTCATACCGCATACATACGTTTGCCTCCAGATTGGGATGGTACCTGTTATATTGCATTCCTTCTGCCACCTGTTTTTCTAGCTCCCCCTGATTACCATAGAAATACGAATCTAGCACCGAATAGACCCAAAAGAGATATTCCCCTTGTCGACTACACAGAAACGGCATGGGAACAGTACACTGATTTTAATAAAGGATTCTTTTTCTTCCTAGGACCTGTCCAAAACAGTAAATTGATACGCAGATTAACCAGAACACTTGAAGCAGTAGTACATGAAACTGCCTCCGCCTTAGGTAACTTAACAGAGGAGCAATCTGCTATGCGGGTTGTTGTCCTTCAAAATCGTCTTGTAATTGACGTCATCTTGGCAGATAGAGGTGGAGCCTGTAAGGTCATCGGGTCAAGTTGCTGTGTTTTCATCCCACAAAATGCACCATCTGTCTATCAAGCTATTACCCGTCTGCATAAAATTGCAAATCAGATACATCAGAATCCAGGCACCTGGACTTGGTCCGGTTGGTTCTGGACTACGTTAACAGCTTGGGGATGGAAGATCTTATCCTTCCTAGGCATTGGCCTTGTTATAGTACTCAGCTGCTGCCTGTGCCTGCAGTGTGGGCCAGCGATTTGTGGACTGTGTGCTACATCGTGCATTGAACATTCCAGTTGTCTCTCAAACAGTCAAAGAAAGAAAGATGAACATATAATGTTACAAGAACAGACTGATCGATTCATGAGGATCGATATATCATGAAGGGTCCGTAGGGAACAAGGAGGGAATGAGGTAATATAAATTTTATGGTCAAGTTATGTTCCCTAGCGCGTACCCCACCGACTCCATGTACGAGTTAAAGTGCATGTAACTTCCCTCCTGTACCAGCTATGAAGACGCAAATACATTTGCGTCCAACGTTAACTTGTCCTCTTTCAGACCCACCATGAATGGGTTGGATGGTCCGTTCCTAAGTATGCTATGCCAACGTCTTTTTGTAGTGTACTCCTACGTTTTTTCAGCCCTGGCTGAAGTAGGCCCTGAATCTCTGCCACCGAGCCTCTTTTCTGGCTTCTGACTCCGAGAAATCTCTGCCCAGGCAGCCCCCGTATCCGTGAACTCTGACTTACTTCTAGCGCGGCCCTCCGTGCTCAGCTCAGCCTGCTGCCTGCCAAGATTGACTATAACCTTCGAAGTTATCTGTTTCCCTCCCCGAAAATACATTCCTTCCTGCTAGCTTCAGTAAACATCCTTCCTCAGCTACAGGGCTAAAGGGCCGACCTGTCTCTATGCAAGTAATTCATAGCCTCTGTTGCCATGCTTTCCTGGAAGGCCCCTTGCCCCACGCTTCTCATACAGACACCCAGGCGCTTATACACGCACTCACAGCAAGTATAGACTAGCTTCTGCTCTAGAGACCTTTCTGCCCAGATAGCTTAGTTCCTAAACATCAGATATCAGATATGATAGAAGCACAAGTTGATCTGACATGCCAGACTTCTGTCTCTTTCCGTCAGTGTAAATGTCAAGTCCCCTGCACCCCTCCAGTTACACGTCATGCAGCTGCGCGCGCATCCAAGCTTCCGATTTCTGCTGACATTGCCACATTTTCTGTTAGCACCACCCCTTGGTGCCACCCACTTGTGTCACCTATCTGTGACGTTTCCAGAACACACCTCTAGTTCACGCCTCTTGATTACGTACATGTGCCACGTGTATATTGTTATCTTGTCTTCTCTCAGCTGTTACGCCTCTTGCACTGTTACTTATGGAATGAAATAAGTATATAAGCTATGTACTGTTAATAAAATGTAGCGCTCTATCCCTTCTGACACCCTGTGTGGTGGTCAGAACATGATATCCTGATTCCTTTATGAGGAATAAAACCCTTAGAAACTCTTACACCACGGACTCTGTTTTCCTTCATTTTGATTGAGTTATTATTGATTAAGTACCTACCTGCATAGAAATTAAGAGAGTAAATTAATTATTTACGTCATTTTGGCGCCCGAACAGGGACCCCTCCCCCACCTCACGCGCCGGTTGGCGCGTTGCATACTGTGTCCCCTGCCATCAGTTAGATGGAACACACGTGTACTGGCAGGATTTCCTGCATCTCCCTCTGACCCACGGAGGTGACGAAGACTGCAATCAGTGCCCAGACGAGGCGGTGAGGAGTGCGGAGGATCCCGACCAGAGCCCAGCCGAAAGAAGCAAGGTCCGAGGTGTGAAGAGGCCCACCAGTTTTCCGAAGTTTTCCGAAGTTTTCCGAAGTTTTTCCGAAGTTTTCCGAAGTTCCGAGTCGAGTCCAGTCGAGTTTTCCGAGGCCTTCTGTTTTCCGTGCTTCCCGGTGAGTACCATTGCTGGGTCGTATCTAGACGGGTTTGGGTACGCAAGTCCGGTCTGCACTGTTTTTAGGCAGTGTATCTGTACTGTTTAGCAGTATATCTAGTATTCCGAATTTCTGAAATTCTGCACTGTTACAACAGTGTATCTGTACTGTTGAGCAGTACATCTAGTATAGAGGGGTAGTCATCTATGTTTTAAATGTTTTTGTAATTAATGTCGTGGTATGAATGTGATTGTTTTGTGCATTATTGTGTTTTCTTGTATAAATAGTTACAGTCGAAATTAAGTATCAAGGATCAAGCATTTCAGTATCAAGTAGGCACAATGCCGTTTTTCAACAAGTTAAAGCAGATAGGAACTAGGAAAGGGATGTTAGAGGAAGAGATTCCAATCCCCCCTAGGGACACTCCAGGTAATTTCATGTATAATAAGCATGGCATAGACGCCATCCTGTATCTAGAATTATGGTCCGATTATACCAAGCACTTAGAGGAAAGATACCGATGGCCAGTTAACGGAACATGGGATGCCGAGTGCATCATAAAGGTAGAAGAAGTATTACGGAAAAAGAAAGCCAGACAATCTCAGAAAGACGCCATAGAATTTTGGCGTAAGGAATCACGTAAACGTGCTGAAAGAGCACTCCGTAGAGAAGACAGACTTAAAGAATCAGAAAAGGCCCAAGAAAACGAATTAGTTATTGAGGGAATTCGAGTAAAATCAGAACAAATAGATCGTATCCAAAATAGCCAAGTGAACAACATGTATCTTTTGGCCGAAGGTACCCCTGACGCCATTTCAGAAATGCCGAAAAATTTGCCGTCACCATTGGTTCCAACTAAAGTAATGCACAAGACTACTAAAGACATATTCCTAAATTCCTATCTAGATGATGTAGCACCAGCTTACACCAATCTGCCTGTTCGTGCCCTGCCTACAGACAGGGACGGGGGTGGTATTCCGCCCCCAGGTCACGTTCCGCCGGTACCACAACAGACTTCTCCTGTTCCGCCAGCCCCGCCACTTCCCGTACTCAAAACTGGCCTACCGAAACCACGTTTACCTGATCCACCCAAACGACAAATTCCAGTCCAGATACAGACCCCACAGGGAGGTAATGTACAAGCGTCCGCTTCAGGAGGTGCGACCGCGGGTCCTCAGACCCCGCCACCAACTCACAGATTCAATCTCAAAGATATGCAGAGTCCTCTCACGTACAGGTCTCCCCACTCCTCTAATTCATCCCGCCTTGACGCATTAAAAGAAAACATGTCAGTCTGCAGATATGATCCAGTACCCGGAAAGGACGATTTAATGATATTGGCATCATTACGGTTAAGATCCGCTACTGATAGCTTGTTATGCTATGCAGGAATGAAGGATCGTCTAGACAGAATATATGAGTTTGTTCAAACAGGAAAGGACTCTGACAGTATTAAGGATGCCATGGAGAAACAGAAAGTTGGCATGCAAGCACTGATACTACGATTTTTCATAAACTGTCTAATAAGAGAACGAGACAGGCCCGGAACAGATCAGAGTGAATTAGACGCATTGAACAAGTGGGGTCAAAATATAGCTGATGGAAGACATGACAGACAAAATTGCATAGACTCTATGTACAAGAAGATTAAGAAAGCAGTGATAGCAGTACACCAGAAAGAGAAAGAAAAGGCTTCCTCCGAGGAGGAAGAAGTACCGGAAGAATCCGAAAGAAATATAGGAACAATAGCATATGTAGGTAAGGGAACTTACCTTAGGAAGGGTATCCGTCCGGAGAGCAAGAGAGCTTTCTTCTCTGCCTTAACAAATCCAAATTCTACTGAGCATCAGTTCCAGGAAACTGATAAAAGGCTTCGAGATCGAGTTGGGTACCATGTACTCAATTCTATGGATGAACAAGAACTAGCCCGATCAGCTGTATCATGGGCCGAAAATGCAGACATATATAATGATGACACAGTGGCGCAGACATTTCTGAACCTCTCCCCCGACGAACAGAAATTAGCAGGTGTATACATGATTCAGCACCTTCTTATCAAATACAGGAAACACTATTCTGATCCAGGTCCCTTACACGAGACACTAGAAGCACTACTGATGGATAGATGGAGAGGTCTAAGCACTAAATTAATTCAAATAATTCTAGAACAACGACACAGATATGATACCCTTGTAAGCTCTGAATCTGTTCCCGCCCCACCTCCAGAAAGGAAAATGTACCATATGCAGTGCGGGGGGGGGTATTGAAAGTCAGAACCCCTTACGAGAAGTGCACCCTGTTATGGGTGAGGATAAAATTTTGAAACGCGTGTATGTACACACGCCTCTGACTAAATTAGAACTGTTAGAAATGAAGAAACTAGTACCATGCCATGATAAAGACCCTGCAGGTTTCCATAGAGAGCTTAAAGACATGTTATTAATGGGGGACTACACATATGATGATATCATGAAAATGTTGAAAGTATTATTGCCTACGGGTATATTCGAGAAATTAAAGGAAAAGGAATGGGAGGTGGGAGACACAAAGATTGCCTGGGCAGAAATAGAGGAAGAGGAAAAGAAACGGGTCCCAGGGTTAGGCCTTGGGGACAAAACTAAAGCATTACCAGGTTTGATAGTACAGGTCCTGCCCAGATTATTGACAACTAGAAAGGAGGATTGGGATGCAATCTCGTCCTGTAAACAGAAACATGATGAAGATACTAGTGACTTCTATTCAAGATTCGAGAAATGTTTTATTATTAATAGTGGCCTCCAGCCAAGTAGCGAGTCGTACCCACATCTTTTTGTATCAAAGTTAGTAGAGAATTCCCTACCGTTAGTTAAAAATCGGGTGTACAAGGTTGAGAGTACATGGCAAGCAAATACGCCATCTCAGATGTTACAAATGTTACAATATCACCAGAACAGAATTAGAGAAGAACAAGATCAGGAACAGAAACGTATGAAAGACACAAAGATGAAAATGTTAGTAGCTCAGACAGTCCCATCCGACGGACACAGAAAGGGTACGACCCAGACAAGTCACACTGCAGCTCCCGTTAAAGGGACATGCAATTATTGCAAGCAGCCAGGTCACTACGTACACGAATGCCCAGTTCTGAAACATAACATAGCGACAGGTAAAACTAAAGAAAGACCGCATCCGCCTAGACAAGACCATAACCAGCATCAGTCTACACAGAATACACAGCCTATGCATGCATCCGCACAGACAGCACAGACCGTAGCAGTACCACAACCACAGCCCATTGCTGCAACTCAGCAAGTTTCACAACAGATGTACCAGTATGCCCAGTCTGCTTACCCCGAATATTCCCGATATACATGAAACAGCCTAGAGAGGGAAGGTGGCTTGCCTCTTATTGAGATTCCTGTAGATCAAGAAGGTCCTTATGTACACAGTCAAGTATTGGGAAAAGACAGAAAGTTTTTAATTGACACAGGGGCAAGTCGCACTACAATAAGTCATGACGAAGTTCCAGGGGCACCCCTCTCAGGCTCACAAAATGTTTCCCTTGGTTTTTCGGGACAGCCTATTGTAAATGAAGTCTCCGAACCAGTCCCCCTGGCTGTGGGTCCATTATCACGTGTTACAGACTTATTACTCACGAAATCATGTCCAGAAAATCTATTAGGAATTAAAACATTGAAGGCTCTAGGAGCTATAATCTGCTGTTCCCCGGAGGGAGTTAGACTCTTTCTGCGGGATTTCAAGGGTCACTATGTTCTGCGTGAGTTTGACGTCAGATTAAAAAATGTACCTGATTACTTGTGGGCAAAAGGCCCAACTGATGTAGGATGTATGCACATTACACCATACCGTGTTACACTCAAGGCAGGTGTTGTATTACCCAGAATCAGACAATATAAGTTACCACCCGATGCTGTAGTGGCTTTACTGAAAATCATTGAAGAGCTCATTGCCCAAGGAGTGGTCGTCGAAACCGACTCCAATATCTGTAACTCGCCCATCATTCCGATTCTTAAACGTACAGATCCCAATGCACCGCCAGTATATCGGCTGGTGATTGATCTTCGAGAATTGAATAAATGCATTATCCCACAGTATCCTGTGGTCCCCGATATCTCATCCTTATTGACTGCTATTGATTCAGAAGCAACGTTCTTTACTGTAATTGATCTCAAGAACGCCTTCTTCAGCGTGCCTATTGATCCAGAGAGCCAATATCTCTTCGGATTCTGTTTAAATGGACGCAGCTTCAAATTTTCGCGCGCACCTCAAGGATTCACAGAAAGCCCCAGCATCTATAGTCAAGCACTGAAAAGACAACTAGATTGTATTCAAATGCCAGTTAACACCGCTTTACTGCAGTACGTCGACGATCTGCTGATCACCGCACGAAGTGAGCCCGAATGTGAAAAAGCATCATTGACAGTTCTACACTTTCTGGCCGACAAGGGACACAAGGTGTCTCCTTCGAAGCTACAATTCTGTGTTCAGCAAGTTGTGTACTTGGGTCACTTGCTGTCCAAAGTGGGGAGACAGCTCACTCCCGATCGCATTCAGTTAATTGCAAATATGCCACAACCCCAGACACAAAAGGAAGTGCGGGCCTTCATAGGCCTCACCTCGTACTGCAGACAATGGATTCCCCAGTATGCATTTCTAGCCAAGCCACTCATCCAGTTAACGACACAGGAGGCAGCGACTTCGACTGCCCTCCCTTGGACTCAGGAACACACACAAGCTTTTGAAGACTTAAAGAAAGCCTTATGTCAAGCACCAGTTTTAGCGACACCATGTTACAGCAAACCGTTTACACTTTTTGTTACAGAACGTGATGGTACAGCGTTGTCTGTCCTCACCCAAGATCAAGCAGGTTCACATAAGCCTTGTGCTTATTTCTCTAGTACATTGGATTCAGTAGCCTAAGCACTCCCTGCGTGCTTAAAGTCAGTAGCAGCAACAGCGTTAGCAATCAGACAGAGCGATTCAATTGTTTTAGGTCATCAATTAACAGTTCAAGTACCACATTCTGTAGAGGTTTTGTTAAACAGAACCCAGACTCAACACTTGACTATAGCACGACTGACAGGTTATGAATTAACACTATTCCAGCCACACATAGAAATCAGACGCTGCAGTATCTTGAACCCAGCAACACTGTTACCTACAGTTATGACAGATCCAGCTCCACATGATTGTATAGAAATCATTAATGCAGTAACTAAGCCTAGACGAGACTTAACAGATGTCCCCTTGACAAATCCAGACCTGACACTTTATGTGGACGGTTCATGCATGAGAACAAGTACAGGAGAATTAGTGGCCGCGTATGCCGTGACCACTGAAACTGAAGTTAAAGAAACACACCGTATTGATACACTGTCTGCTCAAGCAGCCGAGCTCATCGCTCTGACCCGAGCTTGTATTCTAGCCAAGAACAGAAATGTTAACATATATACTGATTCCCGTTATGCCTTCGGAGTTGTACACGACTTCGGAGTCCTCTGGCAAGAACGAGGTTTTCTGACTTCCCATGGGGCCAAGATACAACATGGTCCCCTTATTCAAGCACTGTTAGAAGCAATACATTTGCCCTCGGGCATATCAGTCATGAAGTGTAAGGCACATACTAAAGTCACAGATTCAGTTTCCCAGGGTAACGACCTGGCAGACCAGACAGCAAAACATACAGCACTAACTCACATCCAGATTACTGATGTGACAAAGACAATAGTTCCGACAAAGTGTATGACAATTAGAGATCCCGCCCTAGACGTAATTGACATTCAGACACATGCTACTCCAGATGAAATAAAGAAATGGATTGAACTAGGAGGGATTCAGACAGACCAAGGTTGGGTGACGAAGGGAAAATCTATATGGTTTCTCCCTGACTCGATGGTTCAAGTCATGATAAATACAGCACATAGCCCGGCTCATCTAGGAGAGAAAGCGATGTTAGACAGTTTACAGAATCTCTGGTACAATAAACACTTACGAGCAGCAGCAAAACAGAAAGTGCGTACTTGCATGATCTGTTGTCAGTTCAATCCAGGTAAAAGCGTCCCTGTAGAGCAAGGAGGATTTCATCCTCCCGATCACCCTTTTGAAGTCCTCCAGATGGATTATATCCAGATGAACAGTTGTCGAGGTTTTAAATATGTCCTTGTAATTGTTTGTGCTCTGTCCCGCTGGACCGAAGCATACCCAGTCCCAGACTACACTGCTCCGACCACTGCCAGACAGTTGGTTCGTGAATTCTTCCCACGGTACGGTTTGCCCCGTGTCGTGTATTCAGATAACGGACAGCCGTTCTCGTCCGAGTTGATGAAACAGGTTTCCCTTTTGCTAGGATATCAGTGGAGGTTCCACTGTGTCCGACATCCCGAAGCAGCAGGCCTTGTAGAAAGGCATAATCAGACGCTAAAAATCCGCCTTGCCAAGATCTGTCAGGAAAAAGGGGTCGACTGGATAGTCGCCCTGCCCGTGGCACTATTCTACATGAGAATGGTCGCCCATTCAAGATCAGGGCTATCCCCGTACGAAGTGGTCTTTGGCAGACCACCGAATATGTGGGGGACGCCCATTCCGAAGAAAATCACTGATGTTGATTGTAATATGTTGACAGATTACCTTGCCTCCTTGATGTCTGCACTCCAATCATGTCGTTCACAGGTTGCCGCAGCCTTCCCTGACAACACCGATGTAAAGGCGCATGAGGTCCGTCCTGGGGACCTGGTACTCGTCCGGAATTTCGACCGGAAAAGTCCGCTGGAGCCCCGTTGGAAGTCTCCGAAGACCGTCCTCCTTACAACCAGGACCGCTGTGAAAATCGAGGGGAGAAAGGGGTGGGTCCATACGAGTCACATCAAACTTTGCAATGAACTAAAAAACGGACTGAAACAGGACTCTGACTCGTCCACCCCCACCAAAGACTGTGTTGAAACGAAAGACTTTACCGTTACCGAACGAGAAAAGACTCCCCAAGAACTATATCGAATGAAACTCAGATCTAGCAAGTCAGACAGTTTAATTGTTTAAGTCCTCCCCTAGGTGAATCGGTTAAATAGTTTCTGACATGTATCCCCTAGATCGAGATAGAGAGAGAGAGAGAGAAGCAAAGAAACGTACATACTGCAAATCACTGCGTAGTCACTGTATAGTGACGTTGTTAATAATGTTTTTTCTAAGTATTCTAATTATTATTGCCAGCATTCTGCTACCTATATATTGGCCTATTTTCAGGCGTGAACAATCTGTTTACAATGTCTCTGCTGAGCACACTTTTAGTGAACTTCCTGCACATGAACTCTCTTACAGACTTGCGCTGCGCAACAATACATTCATTAGTATGTTACACCACTCCCATCAGACAAATAATGCTACAGACTGTTGGATATGTGGCCGACTCCCTCCCTACCAGAATTACAAGGGAGCTCTGCCCCTCTTTCCGTACCCGTTCACTCACAATGGCTCCTGTGGGGCATGGTTTAAAATAATTAATTCCTTAGATCCTGATATTGCTGTTTTCGATGGGGGCTGGGTTTGGGGAAACTTGAACTTAGTCCTGCTCAACGTCTGTTACCCTGATAAAGAGGGACTTCCCACTCGAATAGGAACTGATCTAGAAAATGAAGTATATGGATTAGGTAATTACACAATTAGCCTTATGATCCTTACTGTAGAATCCGAGGATGCTCCAGTTTTGCCCCATATGTTAGTATTACCAGTCACAGGTGAACTATGTGTTAGCAAGAAAGGTACAGTACACGTAGGTCATAGTAAATGCACTACTGTGGTCGAGTTCAGTGACCATGGTAAATCGTCCTTTAAAGCTATAAGTCATTCCTATTTTGTTTGTGGTCATACCGCATACATACGTTTGCCTCCAGATTGGGATGGTACCTGTTATATTGCATTCCTTCTGCCACCTGTTTTTCTAGCTCCCCCTGATTACCATAGAAATACGAATCTAGCACCGAATAGACCCAAAAGAGATATTCCCCTTGTCGACTACACAGAAACGGCATGGGAACAGTACACTGATTTTAATAAAGGATTCTTTTTCTTCCTAGGACCTGTCCAAAACAGTAAATTGATACGCAGATTAACCAGAACACTTGAAGCAGTAGTACATGAAACTGCCTCCGCCTTAGGTAACTTAACAGAGGAGCAATCTGCTATGCGGGTTGTTGTCCTTCAAAATCGTCTTGTAATTGACGTCATCTTGGCAGATAGAGGTGGAGCCTGTAAGGTCATCGGGTCAAGTTGCTGTGTTTTCATCCCACAAAATGCACCATCTGTCTATCAAGCTATTACCCGTCTGCATAAAATTGCAAATCAGATACATCAGAATCCAGGCACCTGGACTTGGTCCGGTTGGTTCTGGACTACGTTAACAGCTTGGGGATGGAAGATCTTATCCTTCCTAGGCATTGGCCTTGTTATAGTACTCAGCTGCTGCCTGTGCCTGCAGTGTGGGCCAGCGATTTGTGGACTGTGTGCTACATCGTGCATTGAACATTCCAGTTGTCTCTCAAACAGTCAAAGAAAGAAAGATGAACATATAATGTTACAAGAACAGACTGATCGATTCATGAGGATCGATATATCATGAAGGGTCCGTAGGGAACAAGGAGGGAATGAGGTAATATAAATTTTATGGTCAAGTTATGTTCCCTAGCGCGTACCCCACCGACTCCATGTACGAGTTAAAGTGCATGTAACTTCCCTCCTGTACCAGCTATGAAGACGCAAATACATTTGCGTCCAACGTTAACTTGTCCTCTTTCAGACCCACCATGAATGGGTTGGATGGTCCGTTCCTAAGTATGCTATGCCAACGTCTTTTTGTAGTGTACTCCTACGTTTTTTCAGCCCTGGCTGAAGTAGGCCCTGAATCTCTGCCACCGAGCCTCTTTTCTGGCTTCTGACTCCGAGAAATCTCTGCCCAGGCAGTCCCCGTATCCGTGAACTCTGACTTACTTCTAGCGCGGCCCTCCGTGCTCAGCTCAGCCTGCTGCCTGCCAAGATTGACTATAACCTTCGAAGTTATCTGTTTCCCTCCCCGAAAATACATTCCTTCCTGCTAGCTTCAGTAAACATCCTTCCTCAGCTACAGGGCTAAAGGGCCGACCTGTCTCTATGCAAGTAATTCATAGCCTCTGTTGCCATGCTTTCCTGGAAGGCCCCTTGCCCCACGCTTCTCATACAGACACCCAGGCGCTTATACACGCACTCACAGCAAGTATAGACTAGCTTCTGCTCTAGAGACCTTTCTGCCCAGATAGCTTAGTTCCTAAACATCAGATATCAGATATGATAGAAGCACAAGTTGATCTGACATGCCAGACTTCTGTCTCTTTCCGTCAGTGTAAATGTCAAGTCCCCTGCACCCCTCCAGTTACACGTCATGCAGCTGCGCGCGCATCCAAGCTTCCGATTTCTGCTGACATTGCCACATTTTCTGTTAGCACCACCCCTTGGTGCCACCCACTTGTGTCACCTATCTGTGACGTTTCCAGAACACACCTCTAGTTCACGCCTCTTGATTACGTACATGTGCCACGTGTATATTGTTATCTTGTCTTCTCTCAGCTGTTACGCCTCTTGCACTGTTACTTATGGAATGAAATAAGTATATAAGCTATGTACTGTTAATAAAATGTAGCGCTCTATCCCTTCTGACACCCTGTGTGGTGGTCAGAACATGATATCCTGATTCCTTTATGAGGAATAAAACCCTTAGAAACTCTTACACCACGGACTCTGTTTTCCTTCATTTTGATTGAGTTATTATTGATTAAGTACCTACCTGCATAGAAATTAAGAGAGTAAATTAATTATTTACGTCAGGACCCTGCTATGGCCAGACTGCTACTGGCTCTGTCATACGTTCCCCCTAGGGGCCCTGGGCTATATAGTCTGCATTCTTCTTTGCCCCCTGCGTGGGAAGCTGTGCGGGATTGTCACATGTTTTTTTTTTTTTAATTTATGACCTTAAAAATGCCAATAAACACACTTTTGACAAAAAAAATCTATGTCTAGTAGGTTATATGGTTGTTGGAGTTCCCTGAAGGAGAGAGGTGCTTCTCAGCGGTCCAATTGCCTTCGAAAATGGATGCCTTTTGATGCTCATGAGCTCCAGAATATTGGTTCCCCATGAATTTAAAATTTTGGGTTGTGCCAAAGCTACATCATATTAGATTGGGAAAGTGGAGTTCCTAGGAGTTTATATATTTTTAGTGGGGCTCCTTTCGTATTATTAAAGATGTATTTACATGAAGGCGAGGGTTTTATTTTACTGGTTAGTAATGAATTATGATGAAGATAACCTATTTTTTTTTAATTAGCAGCCATGTTTTAGATATATATTGTAATGATTTCTAATCAAACAAACCATAACATTATATACTAATTAGCAGCCACGTTGGGGTGTAGACGGAGACTGGGAGAGCCAAAGGGATCCTTGTCTGGCTAGGAAGTCAGTATGGTCATTTTTGAAATCAGATAAGTTGACCCCCCGTAGATAAACAGGCAAGCACAGTTTTTTTTAAAGAGATTCTAAAATGCTATCAGTAGTTTGTCTAGTTTTTGATGGAATTCCTCCGATAGTACTAGGGGTAACATACTGATAAGATAGTTAACTATCGGCGTGACCATCATTTTGACGGTCTCTATACAACCCCTCCATGTTGGGATCTTAGGCTTCCATCCCTCCAGCAGGGATTCAATTTATTTCAGAGTTAGATTTCTATTATGGTGGAGCGACTCCAATAAGTTTGAATTACATTCTAGGTCTAGGTATTTAATGAAGTGGGGCTTCCAGGCTAGACCTGTGGATTTGAAAGGATCGCTAGAGCAGATGGTGTTCAGACCCATGATTTCGGTCTTTATTGAGTTATAGCCAGACACCCGAGCATAGTCTTCTATTGTATCCAGCAAGGAGGGGATTTAATGAGAAGTGTCTTCGGACATAATCAGGATGTCATCTGTGTATGCAGCCACCTTTACCCTCCTTTTGTTAAAGGAAACACACTCCATGGAGGGATTAGTTCAGATCTTGTGAAGTAGGGGCTCTAATGTCAGGATGAAAAGGTATGGGGACAAGGGACACCCTTGTTGGGTGCCTCTCTCCAAATTGAAGGCTTAGGATAAGTAAGTAAAATGGTTTATCTAGCGCACAAATACCAGAAGGTGTCTTAGCGCTGGCGGTGACCCATCGGGTAACGAACTGTAGACAAAGAGCTACCTGCTGCAGCTAAAAAAAGATTCAATGAAAAGCCAGGTCTTCAATTGCTTCCTGAATAGTAACAGGCTGGATTGGCAGCGTAGTTTTAAAGGAGAGAGTTTCAGATTTTTCCCACACAGGAGGACTTGGTGTGGGGAACATTACATTTATCTTTGAGGGAGGTAATGACCCTACAATTCGGTTTATGTTTCAAGTATGAGGCCAGAATAATTCCTGCTCTATTGGCTGCGCATAGTTTTAGGGACTTACATTTAATGATACAAAACCTCGCCCTTTCACTCAGTATTCTATTGTATTCGTATTTTTTATTGGTGAGAGTGGAAAGGGTTTTGGTATCTGGGTTAGAGGTGTGTGCTTCTTCTAGGGATTTAATCTCTTTCTAAAAATTCAAAGTCTCTGCTATGGGCTTTGTTTAGTTTAGTTTGAACTTCAATAAAGGAACCCCTAACAGTGGCTTTTAGAGCATCCCAATGAGTAGTTGAGGTTGTCTCTGAAACCATATTTTCCTTCTGTTATTTCTTTATCATATCTCTATATTGGTTCTAGATGCAACATCTTTGATAGACTCATTGTTGAATCTCCAAATTTTGTTAAGGGATATTGTGGAAGTGCCCAAGGGAAACAGGGTAATAGTCGAGTGGTCCGAGACTAGTCTAGATAAGATGTCTGTCTGGTCTATTAGATATATATGGGTCTTGGAAATCATTAGATAATCGATCCTAGAGTAAGATTTATGGGGATTAGAAAAGAAGGTGTAGTCCCTGGTATTGGGATGTTGCAGCCTCCTTGGGTCGAGAAGGTTGAGCCTGGCACAGAGCTTGAGGAGCGATTCGTGTGATCTGGAGGACTGAAGTTTTGGATTGCCGGTCTATGATCAGGTCCATGGGAAGGGTTTTGGATTGTTTTGAGAGGATCCATCTACCCATATCATCTGTGATAAGAGAGTCGACAGATAGGCCTGTGGTTTTTGATATTAGCTTTTATTGCTTGCAGAGAAGCAAAGGACGTCAGTGAGCCAGTTTCTCCCAAACAAAGCCAGTTCCTTATGGGATACCTTTGTTTCCTGCAGCAGGATCACATCTGCCTTGAGTTTATAAAGGTAATTCTCAATTTATTTACGCTTGATTGGATGATTAAGACTCCTGACATTTAGGGAGATAACCTTTTTGGTTCACATCAGCAGGGCTGCTACTCATGGTGTGAGAATCTGGCAATATAATTGAATTGCTTGAATGGGTCGCTTTGTGTGTGATTAGAGATTGGCTGGTCGGTTCTGAAGCCAGGCAAGGGGGAGATTTATGAAATCTGCATCAGCAATGCGGTAGGAAGGAGGTGAGAACATGAAGCCATGAAACATCTCTGTGTCAACATTAACAAAACAGTTGGTCACTCCAAGGAATTTAAGAGCCAGACGTACTGCTGGACTGACAGGTCGTACATGAACCTGCTGTGAACACAAAAGGAAAAAGGAAAATGCTACTAAAAGGTAAAAAAAATGCAATTGAAAACAAAAAATAACCCAGGCCCAATAACTTTCCCAACCTTTATCCTCCCATAAACGATAGCCCCTCTAAACGATGAACGTGAAGGAGGAGACTGTGGGGTGAAGCCCACCCGCGGAATACAGCAGTACCGACAACCGGATGGCAAAGTGAAGGATCCACTGGTAAATGGGGCCTAGTAATAGCAGAAGTGTTACAGCAAACAAATGATGGACGGAATGCTGACAATGCAAACATTCTCCCCCAGTCAAAAGATCTGGGTTAAATCCATCATTCTTTTGCTCACCATGCTACCCCAGTTTAGACCCAGCCATACCTGTCTAATGCATGTAATTTAGGCAGGTTCCGCACTGTGACATCCTGTGATTGGCTATAAACACAGAGATGGTGAAGTACAAAGAGGAATCACTATCCCTATGTTTGCAATTCTTTTTTTTAACAGCAGCCAGTTTTCATTGAATAAACCAGTACTATTGTTTAAAAAGAAAAAGGGTTTTCGGTTTAATAAACCTCAGGGCAGACCATTGTCTGATCTCCTTGTCCCCCGTTTATGGAAAGCGGTTTACCAGGGAAAGCTTACCCTGTACAAATCTGTGGCTACCTTCTTTGAAACCGATACTGCAGTGACAAATATTATGATTTTATGAACTGCAGGGTTTACATTTGAAAGTAGCTTTGTACATCTGTTCCCAAGCCTCAAAGAGAAGGCTCCTTTTCTCACAGTTCATTTAAAATAATATTACCATCGACCCACTCAGGTTGGGACCTTTTTAGATTCCTTCTTAGATCTTCTCCTTTCTTTGTCCCTATCCCATACCAACTTCATAGCTCTTGGGGACTCTTACTATATGGGCAGAATCACTGTGAAGCCAACTGGATTCTAAATGTATTACTGGGATGGCTTCCTTGGAGCTCTGTACCTGTTCTGAGGTATATGCATGAAAAAGGCCACATGCTGAATATGATTTTTGGTCCAATTGAGACAGTCTCCTATATTGGATTTTACTGCTGAGGATTATAAACGGTATGGTCACTCTGTTTATATAGGCTAAGATATAGTGTCGCCTTTAAAAAAGGCTAGAACAAAAAGTGGCAGGCCTTAGAACCCTTTGTATATTTCCTTATTAAAAGAGGTCAAGTGTGGCTGTAAGAAATTGGAAAGAGTCTGGCGTTTGTACCATTCCCCTTCCACCACATTGGAGCTTAAAAAGGCCATGAAGCACTAGAAATGAATGCAAGTCCCAGATAAAGCTGAATACTACGCTAAATAGATCTTAGCAGTCGAAAACCCCTCAGACCTGTTTAAATAGTCTGAGCCTTGTTTGACCTAAGGAAACAATAACAGGAGTAATGCCCGTTAACCCAGATGAGACCGGGCTCAATACATATCAATAAACAATGCCTAAGCTGGATATTTCAAAACAAGACAATTTCAAGCTGTGGTATTAATCACAATTGGGGAAGGGACAAAAAGAACTATAATGTCATGAGTAGTTAAAGAGCACTACAGTACATAAATACATAATGACCATAACACACAGGGTAAGCACTGGGCGTGTAAGTGAGAGAGTGGGGCGGCGCAGTGACATGGAGTGTGAAATACAGCATGAACGGCGACAAAGTTACAATAAAATAGAGACAAGGTGGTCAAAATTGCACGTTATATACAGTGTTCGTTAGGTATTCAGGTAAATAGATTGACCACAACAGCGCCTGAGTTCTAGGCTGGGTAGTCAACGCCATTTCAACCTGAATGATTGCCATTCATCATCAGGACAATGGCCATAAATTGAAGGGTACTGCTCTGAGGGGAAAAAGAACGGAGAAATGAATGGGGGAGCAGTCCCGAGAGGATAACGTAAAAACAAGAGCCAAGGAGTAAAGTAGAAATTACCTAGCTAAGAGAGGACTGGTGCGAGGTAGATCAAGCGTAGAGGGGCGTCAAATCAATCTGTAGAGGAAGGAGGGGAAGGGAACAGGTAAGGTCAGCCTGCGGTGTTACAGGGATAAAACAACTCTGTGGAGAAAACCGCAGTACATATGCATGCACAGGATATATATTTCCCAGCAATTCCTGGAGGGTACGCCCCGTAATGTAGGAGTCTGTGCCGGCCGTAGAAATCAGGACAAGGCACGCCAGGTTAATGGGCAGAGACCAGGTGATACATGGGGCCTGAACACAGGCAGGGGTGCACTTTGTCAGGCTAGGGTCAAGGTACAAAGCGTCACATGAATAGGGACTGGATCATGGGTTTGCGACAACTGTATTCCACTCATCAAGGGTGTTGAGGCCATTTCCACAGCATTACAGCGAGCAATCCATTTGGCACTCACATTTGTTTAATTGCAATTGTAGGTTACCGCTCCCCCTAGTGGGGGGGAGGGGTCGATCACCAACCAGGTCAAGTCAGTTGCAGAGTGATTACTTTCTCGGTAGTGACTGACCAATGGGGCTGTTTCAACTTTGCATCTGATGCGGCTTTGGTGTTGAAGAATACGTTGTCTTACCTGTACCATCTGGGTGGTTTGGCCTATGTATAACAGATTACATGGACATCGTATTGCGTAAATGACATTGGTGGTACGGCAGTTAGTGAAATCATTGAGTTTGTACGCGTTTCCAGCATTAACAAATTCCTTTGTGTTGTAGGTATAGTTACACGCTGTGCATAAATGGCATTTGTAATGTCCCAAGGTCGGTGGTAGCCCCCATAGTGAGGTCACTGTTTGTATTCTTCTCTCAGGTATGGGCCAGGTAATTGCATGGACCAGTTTGTCAACTAGGTTGCTGCCTCTTTTGTAGGAAAACAAGAGAGGTTCTTTAAAGGGTGCCTGTGCTCGCAATACCTGCCAATTTCTGTTTATGACTCTGCTGACCAGATTGCTAGAAGGGCTATAAGTCGAAACAAATGGGATACGTGAGTTCGTCCGTTTGGGTGTGGGAGAAAGTAGGACTTCTCTTTGGCAAAACCATGCTCTTATGGACGCTCAGGATATGAGTCGTTTCAGACAGCCTCTGGCGATCAATTTTTGTGAGAGAATGGCTGCTTCTTTGAAGAAGTCCCTACGCCATCAGCAGTTTCTCCGGATCCGAAGAAATTGGCCATAGGGTAAGCCATCCCTGCGGCCTCTGGGGTGATAACTTGAGTACATCAGGAGGGTGTTTTGTTCTGGAGGTTTGTTTGTCCTAAAGTGTGCTCTAACTGCTGCTCAGCAATCACAGGGACTAGCAGGCAAGCTTTCACATTTACATGAGGAAACATTATCATATGTAAATCGCAGGGATCTCCCACACATAATATGCACTGGCGGCTGCTTGTTTTTAAAGGTGATTGGGTGGCCAGGCAGATATTACCTACCCACATTCAGGCACTCCAGAAAGTACCTTAAGCACAACCCCAAAGCTCTCAATCATTTTCTGTTATAAACAGTGTTTATAACCGGCCATGATTTAGAGCTCTGGAGTTGAAGATGAAGGCAGTGCGAGCTTTCACATTGCCGGGCGGTGTGTACAAATAAATAAAACAATATAAAAATGTTAAAAAAAATACTAAGCTCTTCCGGTCCCACAATCAATGGCAAAAAGGCAGCAAGGAGTCGTAGAGGCAACTCCGGTCACGCATCCAGGCGCTGCTCTCATGCAATTAACCAGCCTGAGAGAAGCACCAGGATTGGTTGGAACAGGCTGGGTCAGCACTCCTACAAGCACTGTGCCTGCTCTCTATCCTGCTGTCTATGACAGCTTGGTTTGCAAAAGTTTAAAGTATGCACGTCAGGCTGGCCGTTGCAAGTCAGCCGGCCAAAGGGACATGCACACTTTAATCTTTAGGTGTGCACCACTCCTCCTCCCCTGATGTCAGTCAGCATTAACATTTGGTTCAAGCTGGCTGGCTGGACTGAAAAATAAAAGGGTAATAAAAGAATTGTATTACCATTTTATTTATCATGTTTGCTGCGCTGGCAGCAGGGTGGGCCACGCTACTCTACCCTAATGGAGAAACGGCAGCTGAGAATATGCTGTGCTACACAAATGTCTTAGCTTATCATCCCCTCGGGTTCTCTATGTGTCCTAATGTGGGCTGTCCAACTTCAGTCTCATGGATACTGCTAAAGTCCCACCCATATGTGGGGGCGGGGCGTGATGCAGTGACTAGAGAGGTGTCATTATTCCTTCGATTAGATCACGGACATCCATTCTGTTTGGAACAATTCATCAGGATTGACTTTGGAACTGATTCCACCTAATATGGGAAAAGCAGCTATTTCCAAACTTTACTTGATGTCTGCAATAGCTCTATAGATAATTCTTGGGTTCCGCCACATTGGAAAAAGGCACTGATAGTTTCTTTATTAAAGAAACTTAATGCAGATAAAACTTTCCTTTCCAACATTAAGCCAACATTTCTGCTGCGCTTTGTAGTTAAAATCCTGGAGAAGAATGTGAATAGGTCAAGATCTATCTTCCTGGAATGAAATCAGACCCCAGACCCAGCACAATTTGGGTTCAGTTTAGGACACAGCACCTACAAAGGTTTGCTGTCGGTTCTAGATGATCTGTGTTCATCAGCGGATGAGACTAGTACAGTGGTCTTTGTGCTACTGGATTTGTCTGCCGCGTTGACACAGTGCCACATCGCACACTTCTGTCCAGCCTGTCTAAGGCTGGTATCGGTTGGTCTTAGGCTGTGTACCTTCCACCATTTATGCCAGAATTGTATACCCTGCAACAGGGAGTCCCACAAGGGTCTGCGCCAAATCCCACTTTGTTTGAAATGCACATCTGTACTTTAGCAAAGTTACTTGGATCTCTTGCGCTTAGCTGAATGAATTATGTAGATGATACTCCATTATTGCTATGGACCAATCTGGGTCTTCAGCCATTGAGACCTTCCATCTAGGTATTTCCACAGTTTCCATTCTGTTTGTGATGCTTTAAAGTTAATATCTGACTAGACCAAGGCGCTTTGCAATCACCACAATCAACCAATGGTGGTGGAGAAAATTGCTTTAGGATCCATCTGCCAGGGTCGCAGGTAATGGGGTGAGGTCAGCCGTATCCGACCCCAAACTGCACCTGTGCACAGGCATATTACCATATAGGGTTGGGAACCTCAAGTCTTCTTCTTGGGTTGTGAGGGTTAGCGGGTCCCATTTTATTCGGGCCGTTTGTCTGCCATGATTAGTTCAGTTGGTAGTGACTGGAATGTATATAAAAAGAGCCTGGTTGGGCATACAGGAATTTTACTGAAAATGTAGAGACATTTAAGCATGGTGTTCATCTTTAATAAGGCGATCTCCTAATCAGAGTGGAAATCTATTTCATTAATCTACTTGTTCAGTTAGGCGAGTAAGGGATTCACCATAGTTCCATTTCATTGCCACTTCAATTGCTGAGTGGACATGAATGCCCAGTTATTTCAATGAATCCGTGGTCCAATTACGCAGGTATTCTTGGTGGCCTGACATCTGTTAAGGAAGCACAGTGGTTTGCTCCAGTTAATGTTCATCCCAGATATAGTACCAAATTGTGCAATTGCTCTGGTAGGTTCAATTCTAGGTCAAGGACGAAACGGGCAAGATCGCCTGCGTACAACGACATGACAATGCGACGCACCCAGAAGCGGAGATCTCGTTGTGCACGGTGTCGACGGAGCATGCAGGCAACGGGTTCCATAGCAACCACGAAAAGTGGTTAGGACAAAGAGCACCCTTGACGTGTTCCCCGTTGAATGTTTTTCTGGAAATGGCATGTAGTTAACAAGCAGAACTGCCATGAAGTGGATATATAGTAGTCCAGCAGTTCCCAACATTTCAACTCCTGAGGACCCTGATTGAGTCACAACTGGAAGCGGGGACCCCTTAGCAATTTGTATGATTTAAATTTCAAACATTTAAACAATAACTCACAAAAAATTCACAAACAAGTACACACTAAACAAATACTCGAATTACTAAAGATTGAATTATATTATATTGAAAAAATATGAATATTTTAGTGGGAAGGTTGGTGCTGCATGTCAGTGACTAACTTTTCAATGTTTAGTTTTATTTCACAATGCGGAGCTCTTGTCCGGACTGGGAACTCAAAGCAGCCCTGGTAAATGTTGTCAGACCAGCCCCCGTACGGCGCATTGCGACTGCAGCGAGCAAACCTGACCCTACAAAGGGGGGCTTTGAGGCATTCTCCTTCCAAGATAAATTAGGAAGAAATAGTACATTCTACCTTAGATGAGTCAAAACTGCCTCTAGTTAAAACTCCCATCTCTCTCCAGCAGGAACATTGATATTGATCAGAGTTATCTTGAAACTTTTACACTTTTATTGTTGCCCGAAATCTGCTGGATCGACAAGGAGTTTTCCAGTGCTTTTAACACTGCTGCACAAACGAAATAACAAATATGACAACACTCATGTATTTCTGTCGCGAGGCTCCAGCTGTAGAAGCGCTTTCCTGCCGGCCCAGGCCTTAAGATGCCCGAACACTGTTCAGCCTCAAACAACAAGAGGTACAGCGCTTCTGCTTGCTGGCGACGCATGGCCAGAAGTGCAGCGGAAACAGGGGCATCAAAATGCTCTGGAATAAAACACACACTCACTTACACACAAGGGGACACCAGCACTGCTGTGTGAGTGGAGCCCAGAGCTGTATAATAAAATAAGGCTACTCGAGGGCGTGGACAAGCACCTAAAATGGCGGACGTGTTCTGAAAACACTCCACTCCTTATCCCCCGGTTATCCCTGCAAGCCGAAGGTAGAGCAAGTGGAAACTAACCCTGTTGCCCCGGAGCGTGTGGGGGACCCGCGCTGATCCTAGTGAGGGGTCTCTTGCTGCTGGAGACACTGTGGTGACGGGTCTCTGACTGGCGGCCTTCGGTGCGCCAGGTGAGACGAAGGCCCGTGCAGCGAGGCCCCCTGGGCGGACGACAGTGGATGTGACACCAGTGGAGAAGTGACTGCCTGGCTGCAGAGCATGGCTGTCTTGGTCGCAGTGCCCGCATTAGAGAGACGGGTGCGGCAGTATAGAGAAAACCGTCCGTGGCCCACGCAGGACTGAAGAGAGGAACTACTCCCGCATATAGAGCCGTGGGGTGGGTTGAGATCCCTTGAGGCTGTCGGTCAGGATGTCGCTCAGTGGATCCGGTGGACCCCTAGGAGCTTGGTCAATCTTTGCATCGGTGGGCACCTGTTGGACAGTCTGTTTCACCGAGCTGGGGGCCGCCTGAGCACTCGGCGGGATTTGAGGTGAGCCGGAGCTGACTGGGTGGCCCACGGTGCCGGCGGAGGGGATCGTAGCTGCACTGGTGCCTCGCTCGGGACTGCGGCTGGCCAGGTGAGTGGAGTTGGAGCAGGGCCTCCCCCCTTCCCTCTCCTGCAATGCGACTTGGTGCAGCGGAGTGCAGCTGGGCCAAGTGACGAGGCTGCTGCACCTGCGTCAGCCGGGAGAAGTCCCCGCCACCGGCTACCTTCCACGAGCGGTTAGGCCAGGTCACATTTGGCCCATTTCAGAAGTTGCGGACCCCACGCCATACCAGAGAGGTGCTCCCCCTTCCTCCCCTGGTGTCGCAGAGTATCGGGGGCAGCAGGGCTGAAAATATGTGGGAGGCAACTGGGTCGAGTGCCAGGTGAAGCCCCCTAGGACTGCAGAGTGTCATCTGACGAGGCCTTGACTGTGCCAGAGTCGACAGGAGACTCCCTCCTGAATCTGGGGCCGCCATCTTGTGAAGCTCCCACCCTTTGCTGCACAGACAATACAGGTGAGCCTGCGGCAGAGCTACTGAGCTGGCGAGGGGAGGGGAAAGGGGGGACCAGGGGTAGGCTGGGCCTAGGCCCTCCTTCCCTGTGGTAAAAGAGCGCAGAGATGGGCGAGCACCTGGGTGGCGCAGTGAGAGGAACAGTGCAGGGGCCAGTTCGGGCCTATGCCGACCCTGGCCTTGTGTGACCACGTGGGGATCCTTGCCTGCGGCGGGGGTGACTAGCTGAGGTGGGGGTTCCGGTGGCGGTCAGGCCTATTCCCCCCGGTGGAAAAGTGCCTGGGGTGGGCAAAAGCCTGGGCGGCGCAGTGAGAGGAACAGTACAGAGGGCAGGCCACTGAATGTAATATCGGTTTATCTTCCACCTGCGTTGGGAAAGACAGCATTGCAAGACCTGGGTAAGATACTGATAGATCTTTCCCCTGCTACACTTCTATTAGAAGGGGACTTCAACATGATAATGGACGAGTGGCTTGACAGGCACCCCGAGAAATCGTCTCCCAGACGTAGCACGCACATGGCTGACTTCACTCAAGCAATGGGCCTTACTGACATTTGGGGCGCTGCATCCCGCTGTAGTCTATTACACACACTATTCCAATGCACACAAACGTATGTCCCGCATTGACTATTTTTTTACTTCCCTTGCAGACATAGGTCACTTCCAACATCCCCACTATATGGGAGGCATATAAGGCAGTGATTAAGGGGCATACCCTAGCATTGAAGGTCGGATATATTCAAAATCAAAATGCACAATTTACTTGAAAGAGACTTGCTCCAACTAGAAACGGAACATAATACCTCTCCCACCGAAGTCACGGCCCACAATCTTTGTAATAAGCAACCAGAATACAAAGCCCTAGCACATGGAAAAACCCAGGCAAGACTCCTCCATACTCGCCGTAGGGTGTTCAAGCTTGGAGATAGGGCCGGCAAAATGCTGATGTGGCTGGAGCAGCGAGATCAGGTAGCTCAATGGGTCCCTGAAAATCGTACTTGAGGATGGGAGGCGGGTGACGGACCCCTGAGAGGTGGAGGAAGCCTTTGCAAACCACTTGGAGTCAGTATATACCTCCAAAACCACCACTTCCTCAGACGGCTCACGTCAGCTCCTGGAGGAACCTACCCACACTTTCGGACAGTGACAGGGAAGCTCTAGACGCAGACATAACAGCAGAAGAGACCTGTAAAGCTATCTTTGCTATTCATTCGGGGAAAGCATTTGGGCCTAATGGAATTCCAATCTAATTCCTTAAAGGGATGGCCCTCAAAGTGGCCCCACATCTAAAAAACATGTATGAAGAGAGTTGGGAGCAGGGTATCCTTCCCTTGGATGGATCGAAAGCTAGCTTCTATAGTTATTGAGAATCAAGAGGAGAGAGAGGAACTAGAGTAGCTAGTTTGTTTCCTTGGAGGATTTGTAGTAATCAGGAGGAGCTAGCTTCCTTGGTAGTGTATATGTTGTATGTGTTTCTTTGGGGAAATGAAACCATTTGGTTTTCATGAAAGCCCTCACCCACCAACCTAGTTGGTGGCATGCTTCATCATCGGGCCACACCCGAGGCACAGAGTGTGCCTCAGGTGTGCTTCCTAGGACCTCCTAGTGACCAATACCCCCAGAATCTTCCTGGATGATGCCACCTTCAGGAAGGACTGGGCACAAATAGCGTTGCACTGCACCAGAGATGGGCTGGTCCTCATCATCAAGACCGCCAAACGCCTATCAGATGCAATGATCATCGACATCCAGGCCACTGAAACACACTTCAGGACTAGCATCACCTCATACAAAAAGAAATTGAAGGAGTCAAACAAGGAACTCACAGAATACAAAGAATACTTGACACAGTGTGGTTTGTAGATTCACATAGTGTCTGTGTTTTGTAACAGGAATGTGTCACAGCGCGGGGCACTGAACAAATGAGAGCGCTAACCATCCTCACCGCTACACACACAAAACTCGTCTGAATGCGGGTATACACGCACCGCATTACGATCTCCCTATATTTAAAAATACCTAGATAGACTCAGACGTTAGAATACCCATCTGGTTTGTGCACTTAAAATATTTTAAAATATTCACATAGTCTCTGTGTTTTGAAACATCGCAGGCATAGTTCCCACACAACACGAGTGTATCTCCTTGTCTACCACTTCCTTCCTCTACGTATGCTATCTTTGAAGCTACTCACGAGGTAGCCACGCCCAGCACGAACGAGCACAAGCTGCGGCCTGTAATCCTGTATTTAAACAGGTAGGCTCATGACTCCCACATCGCCAGAGCTCCTGACCGGACACGACAGGTGATCCAGAGACATGAGACATCGCCAAGTAAGTAGGGGAGAATGGTCTTGCTCGCGGTACAGCCACCAGCATGCAAGCCTTTTGGCTCCTTCCGAGTGCGCAAGTGTAGCAAGTCCCTCTCTCCTTAAACAACTCATACTTGTGCTTCTCTCCCCCGCTCCTACCCCAGAGTGCAAAAAGTCCGGGGTCCCGGTCAGAGACTCATGAATCTTGTCCTGTGAAGTTAGACAGTAAGCTCTCACCTTTTCATAGGCTTTACTCCATGTTTTCCACTATAGGCCCATCAGCCTAATAGAGGTTTCCCAAAAACTTTTTGGTAGGCTCATCCTGGATCACCTCCAGAACTGGCTTGAGGAGGCTACCATTCTAAGCCCCTACCAGGCGGGATTTAGGAGGGAGGTGTCTACAATCGATCAGATATTCTGCCTGAATCTTATTTACTGGAGAACTGCGCTAATGGAAAGGGGCGACCATTCGGTCCCCCCGAACGTATGGTGGAGTACCTCGATCCCCCCGGGAAGCCATCTTGGGCGGGAGGCGAGTCTCGGCTGGTATGCCCGAAGCGGCGTAGCCGGGGCGCGCCTTTTTCCCGCCCTAGAGTGGGCTGGCCTAGACACCGACGCGGCCGGCCACGCCCTCGGAGGCAGGCGGGGGCGGGTTCACGCCCACCCTGAAGACGGATAAAAGGAGCGGAAGCCAAGAAAGCATCCTCTTGTTCCTGTGCTCTGAAGCTGCACCTCCCCGCTGCACGTGAGCTCGAGACGGAACGAAGAGCCAATTTTGAGCGTTGTAATCTTTCTTTTGTCTTACAGATATCCCGTCTGAGAATGCCCAAGAAAGTCGGAAAGCGGGTCGGTACCGAGGAGATGCTCCGCATGCTCATGAAGGAGATAGCCGATCTGAAGAAAAAGGTTGAGGCTAAGGACGGGGAGGGAGGACCGAAACAGCCTTTGCAGGGGACAATCCCCGGTGGAAAAAGCAAGAGGCCCAGAAGGGGAGCACTTGGGGGAGAGACCCCGGTTCCCGAAAACCTACGAGAGGAGCCAACCCCGGTGCCGAAAGAGGGGAATCCAATCCCTGTGGTGGTCACCCCTGTGAACAGGGAGGATATGTCCGCCGAGTTAGCGGCACAATTGGCAGCGTGGTTGGGAAACGATAGCGAGGGCGCCACGGCTGATGACGCCCGGGCAGTAATGAGGCAACTGCGGGAATCTAGGGAGGCTGCGAAGGCGCCATCTTCTGTTCCCCCACAGGTTCCGGCGGCTGGAAGTACAGCAGGCCCAAGTTCGGCGACAAGCGCGGGGTCTACTTCAGGTAAGCGGCCATTGCCGATTGCGGGGGAGGGGTCTGTACCTTCTCGAAAGGAGAAGATTGCCCAGCACGTCCCACAAGAAATAAAGGAATTGATTTGGGCGGATAAATATGTAAACATGTTTTCATTGCTTACCGACCATTACGAGATCGAGCATGTGAGGAGTCAAAAGGAGCTCATGCATCCGAGTGTTTGGTGCGCAAAAATGGCAGCCTTTAAGGTCGACGAGACCATTGGTACTTGGGGCAGAGCGTGGGGCATTTTTACTTCCATCATGGGTGAGCGCAGGCCCGAGTTGTTGACCGAGTTACCCATTTATCAGTCACGTATTATGGAGTATTCTGTGGCATATGGGGGCAATCAGTGGTTCTGCTATGACAATCTGTTTAGAAAAGCTAAAGAACACAACCCATTGTTGTCTTGGGATTGTTACGACTCCGTGTCTTGGCAAAAAATGGAGAGTACAGGGATGTTGAAGGTGCCATTGGTAGGGAGTAACGGGGGGGAATCCTCCCGCCAAAATTCTGGGACACCCTTTCGGACGGGTGCAGGTAACGAGTACCACTCGAAGCCGAGTGGCAACACAGGTAAAAGGGGGATCTGTTGGAATTTTAACAGAGGCAAATGTACTAGGCCCCAGGTGTCATGCAAATTCAGACATAAGTGTGGGGGGTGCGGGCAGCCATCCCATCCTGAGTCCATGTGCAGAGCCAAAACGGGTGATAACGGTGGTAAGGGAGGCGCCAAACAGGTCTAATATAGTCCGAGGGGCGCCTTTACCGACCCCGATTGATACCATGGCAATGATTCCTTGGCTCAGCGATTACCCGGATCATGCTTCCGCTGGGGTGTTACGGAACGGGTTTTCATATGGTTTCCGCATCCCAGTGGGGGATTTTCAGGGGGTACCAAACTGTAAGAATCAAATGTCGGTCTTACAGCACACGGCGGTGGCGCAGGTAAAGATTGGGAAAGAGGTGACTCGAGGTCGTGTCGCCGGTCCATTCGATTTGCCACCGGTTGCTAACTTTGTGTGTTCTCCTCTAGGGGTGGTCCCCAAGAAGGACCCGGGTGAGTTTCGGCTGATACATAATTTGTCAGCCCCACGTGGTCTTTCCGTAAATGACGCGATAGACCCGGAAGTGTGTTCGGTGCGGTACGCATCTTTCGATGAGGCCGTTGCCATGTTGAATCGCCTGGGGCCCGGGACGCTGATGGCCAAATCGGACATCGAGTCAGCGTTCCGGTTGCTCCCGGTACACCCAGACGATCAGCGTCTCCTTGGTTTTCAGTTTCAGGTTCGCTATTACATGGATAGATGTATGCCAATGGGATGCTCGATTTCATGTGCCTATTTCGAGAAGTTCAGTTGTTTCCTGCAGTGGGTATTCACGAGGAAAACAGGTTTTCAACATGTTATGCACTATCTCGATGACTTTCTGTTTTTGGGGGCAGCCGGGGATTCTGAATGTGGACAGGCTTTACATGAATTTTGTGTCCTAATGAATCAATTCGGTGTGCCATTGGCGCCAGGTAAGACTGTGGGTCCCTCGACCTTGATCGAGTTTCTGGGGATCGAGCTCGACTCGGTGGAAGGTTGTTTTCGACTACCCAAGGAAAAAGTGTTAAAATTCAGGTTATCCCTTGAGACATGTATTCATGCAACGAAAGTAAACCTGCATCAATTGCAACAGGTGGTGAGTCAGTTGAATTTTGCCCTGAGGGTAATGCCGATGGCGCGCCCTTTTTCCCGCTCGATTGCACAATCCATGGTCGGCTTGAAGGAAGGACATCATCGCACGAGACTCTCGGCAGAGGTTCGCCAGGACATGCGCATTTGGATTGCATTCCTGGCGGATTTCAATGGTCGAATTGTCTGGAACAAACCAGCGGTGTCTTCCGAGGAGTTGGGGCTTTGGACAGACTCGGCGGGGAGTATGGGTTTTGGCGCCATATTGGGCACACAATGGTCGGCTCAAAAATGGCCGTCATGGTGGCATGAGTGCGGGTTGACGAGTAACATTGCTTTTCTCGAACTGTTCCCTATTCTGGTGGCTTTGAAAACATGGCCAGAAGGGTTTAGGGATCACTCTGTGGTGTTCTGGTCTGATAACATGACCGTGGTTGAGTGTATCAATAGTCAGGCAGCACGTTGCAAATTGATTCTGAGACTGCTCAAGGAAATTGTGTTGTTGTGCATGCAACTGAATGTACTGTTTAGGGCGCGACACGTGCCGGGGGTGATGAACCAAGCGGCTGATGCGCTTTCTCGTTTCCGTATGCAGGCCTTCTGGGGTTTTCTGCCCACAGCGGACCCGGTGGCGGCACCCTTTCCCGAAGCTCTCTGGTCTCTCGGTGCCCCGAACTACAAGACCTCGTGGGAGAGAGTTTAGCACCCAGGACGAGGAAGGCATATGAAGGGGCGTTCCGTTCCTATTTGGCCTTTTTAGGTACTGCCGGGGGGGAGCTTTGGGGTCAGGAAGAGTTTGTAGTGAGATTCCTGCTCTCTTTACGTCAGGCAGGCAAGTCAGTAGCTACGGCCCAGAGGCATCGGGCCGCCATTTCCTTTATGGCAAGGGCTCATGGGATCCAGGACCCGACAGCGTCTTTCGTTGTGCAGAAAGCGCTACGTGGGTGGCAACGCCTTGAGGGTCGCAGAGTAGACGATAGGCACCCGATAGGTCTGGATAGGTTGGCCCTGTTATTGTCCGTGCTACCGGTAACATGTTCATCCCAGTACGAAGCAGTGTTGTTCCGAGCCGCATTTGCATTAGCATTCCATGGGGCTATGCGGGTAAGCGAATTAGTGGCAAAGAACAAGCAGGATACGATGGGGGGACTGTGCCGGGAACACATCCAGGTCAGGGAGGAGACAATGACGGTCTCGTTTGTCAGGTCCAAATCCGATCAGGGTGCCATCGGGGACTGCGTAATCATCCAGAGAATCCCCGGGTCCTCCATGTGCCCTGTGGTGTGCGTAGAGGAATATTTAGCGCAGAGGGTGGCAGCATGGGGGGGGACCTTGTTAAGACACGCTGACGCCACCCCACTGATGAGGTTTCAGTTTCAGCGGGTGCTTGCGATGTCGATTTCGGCCGCGGGCCTGAACCCCGGCGACTTTGGGACCCATTCCTTTCGGATAGGGGCTGCTACGGAGGCTACAGCCAGGGGTCTGAATGTTGAACAAGTAAAACGTGTGGGGCGTTGGTCCTCGAACTGTTATAAGAGGTATGTGCGGTTGCACAAGTTGTGAAGCTGTAATGATGTACTCACGCTTCTTGTTTTTGTTTGGTTTTCAGTTGCGCAAACCTACGAGGCGGGGCGGACTGTGCAGTCGACCCGACACCGGGGGGCCAGCGGTCAGACATTACCGGCTGTGAAAAAGGAGGTGTGGGTCGTGGGCCACTCATACGTGAGGCGTGCCGCGGACGTATTCAAAGCAGGTGACATGATTCACGTGGCTGGGGAATACGGGTACAGTGTGTCCTTCTACGGAAAGGGCGGGCTCTGTATTGACCAGTTTCGATCATTTTTCGAGGGTTTGTTAGGGCGGACGAGGTCACCGCCGTCTGTAGTCATAGTACATCTTGGGGGCAATGATTTGGTGACTACTGGTAGACGACTTCTTCTTGAGGCGATGCTTTCCACGGTAAGTTGGTTGGCGAGAAGAGTTCCAGGGTGCACAATTGCATGGTCCCATACGATCCCACGAAAAGTGTGGCGGGGGGCTATTTCTGTTTCTGCTCTGAATCATTCAGTAAGGAAAATTAATAATAAAGTGAGTAGATTGTTCCGTTCAAGTACACTGCATTCTATTTCGCATGGTTGTATTAAAGGGGACAGTATGTATTCGGGGGATGGTGTTCATTTGTCCCGGATGGGGAACGAGTTACTCATAGGAGACCTGATAGCCTGGCTAAAGACTTTATGACATGCCCTTTAGGCAGGAGTGTTGTGGGGGGTCCGGATAGCCGGTCAACTATCCGGCCTGTGGCGGTAAGGTCATGATCGGTGAGCAGTAATTCGAAGATCCCTATGAGGGGGCGTCACCCATTACGGATGGGAGCGCGCGGGGGAGGTGGCCAATTGGCCCCTCAACGGGGAGGCGGTCCTGTCTAAGGAGAGGCCGCCGGAAGGAAAGGAAAGGTGGTCAAGGCCCCTTCCTGGATAGGAGGGGCTACGGCCCCTCCTGGGGAATTTCCCGGGGCCAGGACATCTGCAACGGCAGATGGGTACGTTGTGTGGGGTGCGGGAGGGGGTTTACGCTACCTTTTAGACACCTCACACGAGTCCTCGAACGACCGTTAAATGGCGTCGAGTTTATTGGGGCCCCCGTCAAGTACAAAGGGAAATTGGTAGATGCACTTGAGGTACGCCTCTGTGCGGTCACTCCTCTCACAAGTGAGGGGGGTAGTTCTGGTTTAGGGATCTGACACCGGTTACGACCTTGCCGTTGGCCCTTAACGTTAGGATGTACAATTTCAAGTCAAATGTTTTGTAGGATGTTAGTTCGGCTAGGAGAACCTTTGTATTAGAGATCTGTTAAGGTTAGCCAAACATCGTAATGTGGAAATGAAATTGTACATAATATGAAACTGTTATTTTAATGTTTTAATTTTGTTTCATATTTTAAATAAATACGGCCGGGAAGGGTGACTCCCTTCCCGCCTTCCAAAAGTTCAAGAACAGTTTCCGGTTTCCCAATTCTTGGGGATTGTGTTGAGAGGGGGTGGCGGGTATCTCAGCCATATGGAAAGGGGCGACCATTCGGTCCCCCCGAACGTATGGTGGAGTACCTCGATCCCCCCGGGAAGCCATCTTGGGCGGGAGGCGAGTCTCGGCTGGTATGCCCGAAGCGGCGTAGCCAGGGCGCGCCTTTTTCCCGCCCTAGAGTGGGCTGGCCTAGACACTGACGCGGCCGGCCACGCCCTCGGAGGCAGGCGGGGGCGGGTTCACGCACACCCTGAAGACGGATAAAAGGAGCGGAAGCCAAGAAAGCATCCTCTTGTTCCTGTGCTCTGAAGCTGCACCTCCCCGCTGCACGTGAGCTAGAGACGGAACGAAGAGCCAATTTTGACCCACCCACCAGCCCCTGAGGACAGCGATTCGTTGTGAATACAATTGATATAGTATCTTTTGTTTTCTCTGTTTTCTTACAGGTTGTGATGATATCGTGAAATTTCTTAAGATGCAATAAAGATTGGTTATTTTTAGTATATTTCGCAAATAAAGTTTTGGAACAAGGATTGAGCAGTATTCACGCTTGGTAATAAGTGATGTTTGCTTTGTAATCTTAATAACTTCGTTAGACTTGTCGTATTTATT
Organism: Lissotriton vulgaris; assembly: GCF_964263255.1. Lineage (NCBI taxonomy): Eukaryota > Metazoa > Chordata > Amphibia > Caudata > Salamandridae > Lissotriton > Lissotriton vulgaris. The sequence goes on along the minus strand of NW_028249658.1, from coordinate 5,536 downwards.
TTGGTCGGGCGGTAAGGTCATGATCGGTGAGCAGTAATTCGAAGATCCCTATGAGGGGGCGTCACCCATTACGGATGGGAGCGCGCGGGGGAGGTGGCCAATTGGCCCCTCAACGGGGAGGCGGTCCTGTCTAAGGAGAGGCCGCCGGAAGGAAAGGAAAGGTGGTCAAGGCCCCTTCCTGGATAGGAGGGGCTACGGCCCCTCCTGGGGAATTTCCCGGGGCCAGGACATCTGCGACGGCAGATGGGTAAGTTGTGTGGGGTGCGGGAGGGGGTTTACGCTACCTTTTAGACACCTCACACGAGTCCTCGAACGACCGTTAAATGGCGTCGAGTTTATTGGGGCCCCCGTCAAGTACAAAGGGAAATTGGTAGATGCACTTGAGGTACGCCTCTGTGCGGTCACTCCTCTCACAAGTGAGGGGGGTAGTTCTGGTTTAGGGATCTGACACCGGTTACGACCTTGCCGTTGGCCCTTAACGTTAGGATGTACAATTTCAAGTCAAATGTTTTGTAGGATGTTAGTTCGGCTAGGAGAACCTTTGTATTAGAGATCTGTTAAGGTTAGCCAAACATCGTAATGTGGAAATGAAATTGTACATAATATGAAACTGTTATTTTAATGTTTTAATTTTGTTTCATATTTTAAATAAATACGGCCGGGAAGGGTGACTCCCTTCCCGCCTTCCAAAAGTTCAAGAACAGTTTCCGGTTTCCCAATTCTTGGGGATTGTGTTGAGAGGGGGTGGCGGGTATCTCAGCCATATCGAGGGCGGCAGCTTGTACACAGTTTTTGTGGACCTGCGAGCCGCCTTCGATTTGGTGCCAAGATCCAGGTTATGGAATGTCTTGGCCGATTTAGGTGTTCCATCAGACATTCTTGCTATTATGATGAAACTGCATCGGAATAACTTTGCCCGTGTCAGATGTGGTAAAAATGGCAATCTAACTGAAAGATTCCCCGTTGACAGAGGGGTGAGACAGGTCTGTGTGCTAGCACCGACCCTGTTCTGCCTCTTTGTGAATGGGGTAATCACCCATCTGACCGGGATCAATGACATTGATGCCCCCAAACTGAACGGCAGCAGGGTGCCCGCAATTATGTTTGCGGATGACCCCCTGCTGCTGTCGAAATCCCCTATGGGAATACAACGTGTATTGGATGGGTTTTTGGAATTTTGCATCGAGAGGGGTCTTGAGATCAATGTTACTAAAACAAAATATATGATCTTAAACCCCACTCCATCATCACGTCCCAATCCCTTTCTAGGTTTAGCGCGGCTAGAGAGGATATCTACATTTGAGTATCTGGGAGTAACCCTCAATGAGCACCTGACCTGGGGTACACAACAGGCTAGGGCAAACATGAAATTGGCCCAGATATCGGGCAGAATCTCTAGGATGACGAACTCATCACCTTATCGCCCACTTGGCCCTGTCATCCAGATCTACAAATCCCAGGCAAGGGGGGCAGTTACATATGGGGGTGAGTTGTGGGGCCATACCGCTGCCAAAAACTTAACAAGTACGGAAAATAAATTCATCAGGCAGTTGGTAGCTCTTCCTCCAAGTACCCCGCTACTCCCATTGAGAATGGATTTGGGTATCAGACCAATTGCAGACGAACTTGGTCTAAAGCCAATAACTTTTTGGCGACGTTTATGGAGCAGCCAAGAAACCTACCAACTACAGAATGGAGCTCCAGGAGTTCTTAACTCTACCAAAAGCCTCCAACATCCCATGGCTTGGATACATAAAAAGTTCCTGTGAGAGCCTGAACTTATCAGAACTTTGGACTGACCCGGCGAACTCAAGCGCCAGGATTCCACGCAAGGTATTGTCAAAGGCTTACTATGATCAAAAGTTGGCTAATATTCTGAACACAGTGCGTGAGGGATCTCTAACGAACTTATTTATCCAAAGCAAAGACTTTTACCTAGTGGAATGTGTTCTGGATGGTATAACTCCTGTGCTGACCAGAAAGTTATTTTTGCAATGGAGATATGGCACACTCCCCCTTAGATCATTCACTAGCTCATAGTCTTCCCCCCCGACTATCGAGCACTGCCCGGCATGTGCGCATTTTAAAGAAAATGACTTACATGTGGTCTTCTTTTGCAAAGCCTATAAAAGAATTAGGAGATATTTGCTAATCCCCCTTTTAAAAAATCTGGGCTTCAGGCAGTTCTTACCTGCATACAGAATTTTAAAAACCGAAGTGTCCCCCCCCAATTGTGTTCGCAGTGGCAAAGTACCTAACAGCTATGTGGTTTACTCGCAATTGTCTCTTGAAAGCAGAACTTGCTTTCATCAAACTTAATTTTACCATTAACTTTTAAATCTCAATGTGATGATGAATTGACTAATGTCTAAACAGTGTATTTTATAAGAATGTTTTATAGAACTTCGAAATGTTTTATTCTTTGTACATCTTTGATGATCTGCAGATCGAAATAAAGATTGAAATGAAAAAAATAGGCTTTACTCCATGTTTTCCACTGTATTATGCCTCATTACTCAACAGGTACTAGCACCGCTAACACATAATATACGAAACGTCATTGCCACTCAATCCGACACTACTGCAACTCACTGTCGTTTAATTCGCTCACCAACTAGGCACCATACCTGGCCATCACCACCAATGTGCGTCGCAATTTGACGTATTTTAAATATTTTGTGTCTATGTGTTTGTTTTCCACCTGTCTCTTTACAGGTACAAACTGAGAGGAAAGCCTCCTCTCACAATTAGAACACCTTATTGTGTGTTTCACATAAAGGCACTGACAACATGTAAGTCCCTTATATCACCCCATCACATAGGTCCTGACGAAAGCCAGTTTTATAAAAAGGCCTAGCTGAAACTAGTTGACCACACTATACATGGGAGACCATAAGTCCCTCCAACCACGTCCCAAAGCCTTGTTTTTAATTCTGCCTAGGGCCCATCAATAAAATAACCATCTAGGACCTCTAGAACAGCATTTTAACCTCACTCAAAACAGCTTCACCACACACTCACTTACCAAAACTTGCTCTGCTGTAATCAGGCATCGTAGCACACCTGAGGCACACTCGGTGCCTCGGGTGGGGCCCTATGATGAAGCATGCCACCAACTAGGTTGGTAGGTGAGGGCTTTCATGAAAACCAAATGGTTTCTTTTCCCCAAACAAACACATACAACATATACACTACCAAGGTAGCTAGCTCCTCTTGATTACTACATAGCTTCTATACTACATAGCTTCTATAGTTGTCATAGACAAACCCGGTAAACCAGCGACCAACTACAGCTCATACAGGCCCATATCTTTAATAAGTTCAGGAGCCTAAATGTAATTACTTTGAATGTTAGAGGTATTCGTACACCTGCCAGGCGGTACTTCATATATGCTTACCTACAGAATAGGGCGTTTAGCATCGCTCTCTTACAAGAGACACACCTAAGACAGCCAGAGGCCGTTCAACTGCGCTGTCGCTGGCGGGGTCAGATCTATAGCACCAACTACTCAGTCATGGCCAGAGGGACACTTATCTGGGTAAAGGCCGGGGTCTCATGGGAGGAGGAGGAGATGGTGGTGGATCCAGCGGGACGATATGTGTTCCCTAAGGGTAGGTTAAATGGCCAACCTATTTTATTTGGGTTCCATATACGCCCACAACACTGACCAGAGAGCATTCCTCTGCACCCTAACAACATTACTCCCTACATGGAGGGAGGTTCCGTTGTTGCTGGGAGGGGATTTTAACTCTGTGCTGGACGTTTCTCTTGATCGTTCCTTTCCCTCTTTGAATAGAAGCACATTCTCTTCAGATGCCCAGTCCCGATGTACCTGGATGGGACATTGGTCGTTGACAGATGTCTGGTGCGGACGCCACCCTCAGGCTAGGATGTATTTCTTTTTCTCGCCTGCTCACAAGCTGCACAACCGGTAAGACCGAATTCTGGTCTCGATGGCCCTGGCCTCCCTAATTCAGTCCACAGAGTATTTGGGTCAGAAGCACTCCGATCACAATGTACATACAATGCACTTGGGGTGGGAGGCCGAGGCCCCCCGGTTCCAGCTTGCCGTCTACAGACGGCTGCGCTGGAGGACCTGCAGTTCCGGAGCTCTCTGGAGTCTGCAGTGATTGGATACTTTGATCTCAAAGCAGACTCGGTGTTGACGGAATGGGAGGCATTTAAAATGGTGACAAGGGGTCATTAGCTTGCGCACACCTGGAGTATCCATAAACAACTTGATGCATCCTTATCCGCCATTGAGCGTCAATTACTCCGGTTGGAAGCGCAGGCCATCGATCGGCCTGATAGGCAAAAGCAACTTGATGACGCCCATGATGAGCAGGAAGTGCTATTAGAAAAACTACGATGTCACAATTTCATGGTGCATTCGGCTCGGTCTCACACTACAGCGGATTGGGCGGGCAAGCTGCTGTTACCTAATTAGACAAGAACACCCCCAATGCCCCATACAGCTCTTAGTGGACGAACTGGGCCGTAGGAGCTGTACGCAGAGAGACATTCATGCAGCAATAACAGTGCACTACACCGGGTTATATTCGGCTCAGCTGACTGGGAATAGTGTTCACATTGAGTCGTTCCTCTCCACTGTGGAACTGCCCACACTGATGCTAGGCCATTTCCTTGCTCTGAAGTCCCCTCTGACAATAGATGAAATTCAGGAAGCACTGCAGTCCCTGGCATCTGCAAAGACGCCAGGGCCCGACGGGCTTCCCACTGAATTTTTTAAAACATATGCTGAGACTCTGGTGCTTCGTCTGCACTCCTTGCACACCTCAGCAATTAATCACCAGGCTTTACCACCCTCGATGTGCACGGTTAATGTGGTTTCCCTTTTGAAGCTGGGTAAAGATCCAACCCCTCCCCCCCGGATCATATAGACCGATAGCGATACTAAACGTCGACTATAAAAGTTTGGCCAAAGTTTTAGCCAATCGACTAGTGCCCCTTGTTCCTGATTGGAACGGGTTTGTCCCCCAACGAAACACGGCTCTAAGGGTCTGCTGTACTTTCGGGTAGCCGAGTATGCCCCCCTCAAATGGCCTTGATCGGGCTGCCTGGTGTTAGACCTTGAGAAGGCATTTGATTCGCTTGACTGGAATTTCCTTTTCGCCTCCCTAGCCCGATACGGTACAGGGCCGTATTACCTCAGTATGGTTCAGCTGCTGTATAGGCGGCCATCCGTCAGGGTTCATACAGGCCCCTACTTATGAAATCCCATCCAGGTACGGCGCGGAACTAGACATGGATGCCTGTGTCCCCCCTCCTTTTCGGGCTGGCAGTGGTTCGGGACATCCGCGCACACGTGGACATGGGAGTTACACTGAGGGGACGGGTTGCACGCTATTTCTCTATATGCAGAAACTTTACTGCTGTACGTACGAGACCTCCACGATATTCCGCTCTCCTGGGGTATTCCATGGAAGGCGTGCGTATGACATGGTACGATGACCCCTTTAGATACATAGGTGTGCGCATAGACCGTACTAGGAAGGCTCTGTTTGAGGGGAACGT
>NW_028249657.1:0-67692 GCF_964263255.1 Lissotriton vulgaris | reverse complement strand
TTTATGTTTGAAAGCTTTATTGAAGTAAAGTTGTCAATACAATAAGGTGACATCAGCAGAACAACAAGAGAAAGGGAAATTATGGGAGAGATAAAACATAAGCAGCCGATGGCACAATGAAAAAATCAAAGCATTTTTGAATTTTAAGGGGGGGGAGGGGAGGAGAAGGGAAGGGAGGGAAATAAAACCATGATAATACAATACAAGAATGAAACAGAAATAAGCATAATGAATGTTGGCAATAAAGTACAGTAAATGCACAAATATCTAGCGAATATATGGAATAAGAACGTTAGAAAAACATGAATAAAGAAAAAAAACTGCATTAGTGAAATTTAAAGCCTGTAACTACAAGCAGGATTACAAATGTTCAAGGGGGCTTGACATTATCAGAGGAAAGTGGAGAGTATTTCTTTTTGGCGGATTGATCCAAATATAGGGTAAGAGGTAACCAATAGAGTTCAACATGGCGAGAAGGTTTGCAGGAGGATGCAAAAGCAACATCAAGTCTATGGGAATGACATAGTAGGTTCCACCAGCAAATTAAGGAAAGTTTGGTCAGAGACTTCCAATTAGAAGCAATATGTTGTAGTGCAAGGGCTAGCATAAGGTCAAAAAGACCATGTGACTGTGGGGGGAGGTCAAAAGACTCTGAAAGGCTACCCAAAAACACCAAAGAAGTAGAAAAAGGAATAGAGAGACTAAAAATACGGGAAATACAAGACCATATCTGTGTCCAGAAAAGTCGAACTAAGGGACAGAGGAAGAAAAGATAAAAGAGATCAGCATTGGGAGCATTACAGGTCCAGCAGTTAGCAGTAGAAGAAGAAAGAAAACGAGAAAGAGAAAGGGGAGAAAGGTAGAGTCTATGGTAGAAGAAAAATAGGGATTGAGTGAGAGATGCAGTTCAGGAAGACTTCAAGGATTTAGCCCAGAGTTTGTCCCAAAGAGAAGTCGGCCAGGAGTGGCCTAAGTCTTTTTCCCAAGAAAGTTCCAGTTTTGATTTGGGATGATCAGGATCAGGAGCTGAGAAGTATCGATAAATAAGAGAAGCTTTAGGAATAGTAGAAAGAATGGTAAGTAGAGAGGAAGACGATGCGGGTAATACATCAGAAATAAGAGAATAGTATCGATCAAGAACGATTTCCATAAGAATGAAGTATTTTTTTTGCGAACGAGGAAGGACAGTGAAATTGGGATTGAAATTGAGGAAAGGAACAAGGAGATGAACCGTCAAAAAGATGGTGAACCCAGATGATACCCTTCGATCTCCACAAAGGCCAGGCAATAGATCTATTGCGTATTAAAATGAGTGAGTTATACCAAATGGGCAATAATAAGAAGGATTCCCGAGAAACAAAAACTGTGGATACCAAAAGAGAAGAAGTGTGTTTGATTAATAGGGGATTAAGACATGGAGCCTTAGCGGGGAAGCGAATTACCTCCTGAAAAGAGTAAGGGAGCAATAATTCATGCTCAACAGAAAGCCAAAGGGGAGAAAAAGGGGAGATATCTTGTGATAACCAGCGAGAAGCTTGGCGAAGAGAGAAAGACTTATGATAAAGACGGAAGTCTGGAAAATTAACCCCACCATTTGATTTAGACTTACGAAGGGCTGAGAGAGATATACGTGCTTTTTTCTGCTTCCAGAGAATCTTAGATAAAACAGAGTCAATACGACGGAAGTAGAGAGCTGGGATATGGATTGGGAGCATGGAAAGTAAATAGATTAAGATCGGAGCAATCATCATCTTGATGGAATCAAGACGACCCCACCAGGAAAGATATAGAAGATTCCAAGAAGAGAGCAAAGAATCTATTCTAGAGATGACTGCATTCATGTTAAGTTGGATAGAGGATGAGATAGAGTTAGAGAAAAGAACACCAAGATACTTTATTTTCTTACTATACCAAGCAAAGCCAGTGGAAGTAAAGAAATGTGGAAGGCAAAATTTAGTTATAGGAAGAATCTCTGTCTTATCTGAATTTATTTTATATCCTGAAACCAGGGAAATTTTCTCAAATTCATCTGATAAGGAAGGAACAGAGGTAACTGGATCTGAAATGAATAAAAGTATGTCATCCGCATAGGCAGATAGTTTAAGATGATGATCACCGTACGGAAAACCAGAGATGGAGGGATTGTTACGAATAGAAGATATGAAGGGTTCAAGAGCTAAAATAAACAAAAGAGGTGAAAGAGGACAGCCCTGACGAACTCCACGTCTAAGTGTAAAAGGGGAAGTAAGTTGACCGTTGACGAGAACTGATGCCTTGGGCATAGAATTTATTAAAGAAATATAAGAAATAAATTTAGGACCAAAGCCATGCCATTTTAGTGAAGCCATCAAAAAGGACCAGTCAACCCGATCAAAGGCTTTTTTAGCATCAACTGAGATAGCTGCAATGGGAATAGACAGAGAGAGGGCCTTACTTAGAACATTAAGGAGGAGTCTGGAGTTGTCTGAGGTAAAGCGGTCCTTAACAAAACCACATTGCTCTTTCCCAATGAGATGTGGCATGAGTGGGTCAAGGCAAAGAGCTAATAATTTTGCAAAAATCTTATAGTCTACATTAACTAGAGATATTGGCCGATAATTCTTAAAAAATTTGGGATCCTGACCCTCTTTAGGGATGAGGCATATGGTAGCATCTTGAAATGAGCCTTGGGCCAGACCGGCAGAACAAAAAGACTGAAAAAGAATAAGAAGTTTTGGTAAGAGGAGATCGGAAAAGTGTAAATAAAATTCAACTGGAAAGCCATCAAGCCCTGGAGTCTTGCCCTTGGTTAGAGAAGACAAAGCAGTGGATAACTCAGAAAGGGTAAGATCTGTATCAATGTCTGAGAAATTAAGTTGGGAAGTATCTCGTTTAGGCAAGTTCTCAAAATATGATTGGAGGAGATCTGGGGTAGGGGGATTTTCAGGAGAGTATAAAGACTCATAAAAAGATTGAAATTGCTCCAAAATTTCTTTATCTGTGTGTAAAAGTACATTAGAAGGGGAATAGATAGAGTCTATGATAGTTCGCTCTTTACGCGATTTTAGATAGTTAGCAAGTAATTTGCCCGATTTATTGCGACCTCCATAGTACCGTGCACTACTCCGAAGAAGAAAAGAAGAAGCTGTATCCGTAGTAAGCTTGCTAAATGCAATTTTAGCTTGAAGAAGGTCAGGAGACATATGATTTGGAGAGGAAGTGTAAAATTGATGTTCTAATGACTTAATATGCGCAAGAGCAACCTTATGTTTTTTGATGAGCTTTTTCTTTTTTTTAGAAACAAAGTCGATAATAAATCTGCGGGCTGTGGCCTTGAAAGAATCCCAAAGAACATGGGGAGGGGTATCAGGATCAGAATTAACCCCTTTACTGCTAAGGCAATATTTTGGCCCCCATTTAATTTCCATTGAAATCAATGAAAAGTGCATGACGAGTTACCCTTGTCATTAGCAGCCAAGAGGTTAAGTTGGAAAAATTCAGAGGTGAAAGAGCGAAAAGAGGAAGAAAAAAGAGGATCAGTGAGAAGAGAAGAATTAAAGCGCCAGCGAGAAGATTTAGGAATAGGAGGAAAGAGATCAAAAACAGTGATAATAGGAGCATGATCAGAGATAACAATAGGTTCAATAGAAGAGGATAAAAGATTTTGAGATAAAGAGGAGGAAAGAAAAATATAATCTAAACGAGAGAAAGAAGCATGTGGGGGAGAGAAAAAAGAAAAATCTATAGTGTCTGGGTGAGTGAGCCACCATGAATCCACAAGATGAACCTGAGTAATGGTATCAAGAAACTGTTTGTGGGGCTTGTGAGGGGTGAAACGAACAGAGGACTTACGATCTAAAAAAGGGTTGATAATCTGATTACAGTCTCCGCCTAATAAGAAAGAATCATCTTTGTGTTGGATACATTTTGCAGTAATCGAGGGCCAAACAGAGGAGTCAAAGCATGTAGGGCCATAAACATTGAACAGAGTAATTGGGATAGCATTAATAAGCAATTTAGCTAGAATCCAACGACCCTCATCATCCTTTTCTTCAAGAATTACTTTACATTTGAGACCTTTGTGAATCAAAATAGCAACACCATTCTTTTTATGAGAAGCTGGAGAAAACAAGACAGTACCAACCCATAGTCTTTTTAGTTTCATAGATTCAATATCTGAAAGGTGGGTTTCCTGAATGAGAACAATATCAGGATTGTAAGAGGAGAGGTGTGAAAGTACTCTCTGACGCTTAATAGGATGGTTAAATCCTTTCACATTCCATGAAACAACTTTGAAGATGAAAACATATTAAAATGTTCAAAATTGAAAAGTGCAAAAATATACTGTACAAGCAATAAGTCAAACCTTAAAGAATTAGAAAATAAGCGAACCATTAAAAGATTAGAAGGAAGAATAGGAGGAAGGAGAAGAAAAAAGGAAAGGGAAAGGAAAAAGAGGAAGGGAAAGGAAAGAGGGTCAGCAAAGAAAGGAGAAGAAAGAAAAGAAAGAAGGCATAGAAGACAGTACAAATCCGTAAGGATGACTGTAAGAGACATACCTGAAGGGGGAAATACACAAAGGGAGGTGGGGAAGTGGTGATGCGTTACAAGACGGGTAGACCAGGAACAGAAGCACAACCGCACCGAGACCTCACAAAATTACAAACGGTGGAACATGATGATGAAGGGAACAACCGATACATATCTGCATGGGGGAAGAAAGAAAATAATTAATACACCATGGAACATGTGACACACAGCATATAACCAAAGACAGGATATAAATATAAAAGAAGTCAAAAATAAGAAGACCAGTTGAGAACATGTTTCGAGGAGATACAAGAAAAAGAAGAAGGCCAAGTTGACAACGGGGAACCTTGAGCAGTAACAAAAGAATGAAAAAACCAAGAGAAGGATTAGATAGAAGTACAGAAGACCAGAGAAAACAATTAGAGATCATTACAAAAATACAACAATAACATTTCAGCCACTGTTTGAAGGAGAGGCTTCCATTCCCTCTTCATTCTGTAGAAGGAGGAAGTTTCGTAGTTCACCAGGATCTTGAAATGACTATGTCTTATTCCGATGAGTAACTCGGAAGGTACAAGGATGGAACAAGCCATATCGTGCTCCAAGGGAGCGCAAAGAAGGGCGGAGAGCTAGAAATTCCTTACGTCTGGAGGCAGTAGCATTAGAAACGTCTTGAGACAGGTAGACTCGCTGACCCAGTCAAGATATTTGTCTCTTGGACCTTGCTGCCGAAAGAATTGAGAGAAGATCTGTGAACTTCAAAAAGAGAATAATAACACCACGAGTTTTTGTAGATGAAGTTGTTCGTGCTCCCAGTCTATGAGCTCTTTGAATACTGATGGATGTAGAACGGGGCATGTCTAGAAGTTTCAGGAGGAAGGAGGTAAAGAAATTCACTGGGTCCTCACCCTCAAGATTCTATGGTAAACCATAAATACGAAGGTTGTTTCTTCTGTTGCGATTTTTCAAATCCTCCGTATGTTGCTGTAGAGAAAGGACAGTCTTTTCCAATGCTACAATGCGTTGGATTGAACTTCAGGGATCTGTTGTTCAACTGAGGATATTCAAGCTTCCATGGTCTCCCATTTATCTTTTAAAAGTTGCATATCCTTGCTTGTCTCCTCAATGAAAGGACGCATTGCACGAATTTCTTCCAAAATTTGATCCATGGAGGATGAAGAAGAGGATTTATCTGGTGTAGGAGAATCTTGTTTAGGTCGTTTGCAGGATGTAGCAGGAGGTGAGGTTCTATTGGACGGCGATTGCCCCGAAGGGGAGCGCTGAGAAGAAGGAGTCGCCATCTTGGTAGATTGAATAGATGTAGATGCACCAGTTGAAGAGCTCACAGGGGTAATCACAGAGGGAGTAAAAACAAACTTAGGTTTGCGTAACCTCACCATAGGAAGTCTGCACTCTAATCCATTAACTAATCTCAATGCTCTGAAAAGCAGTCAAAAGTGCGCGGAAAGCACAAGCTCCTGTAATTAAATTAAATGTGTCTCAGAGGGTCATCCCAGTACAATTTAGGCCAATATTATTATACTGCAAGATGCTCCAGAAACGTAACACACTTAAATATCCATGAATAACTCCAGCAGGAAGTAAGGCAAGGCGAAAGGTCGGTGTGGTCAAGGAACATTAATCCAATAGAAGATGAAGATTACCAACAATCTTGGACGTGGTTACCAGAAGTATTAAACGGCAACAAAATGGACAAATTACATCAACGTCAGGTTTAACAAAGGTCTGAAAATATCACTATGGAATATGGCCGGGAAAACTCACAATAAAATGAAAGGTGTAACAAAAGATAATCCAGACATTCTAGCATTGCAGGAAACATGGTCAACCACCTCCTTTACGCAAAAAGGGTATTACGTCTACGAAAACCCAGCAAAAAAATCTAAAAGGGGTCACGCGAAAGGAGGTATGGCAATCCTACTGAAAGAAGACTATTGCTGGTCACAAGAAAGTATTGATTCATATTCGCACAACCTACAATGTATCAAAATTCAACTCAGATTACAGCCTACAGGCACTTATAAGAAAATATTACTTTTCAACATTTATGCTCCACCAAGTAAAAAACATGACTCTTTATTCGATCATCTATTAGAAACCATATCCAACATCCTCGAAGATCAACATCATCTACCATATATTTTGATGGGTGACCTAAACGCCAAAATATCAAATAGCGAGATAAAGAAATGGTCAACGTTATTTAAGGAGGAATCATTGGAAATAGCACTCCCGCAACTTCCAAAAGGAGTGAAGTCGGATAAAAGAGGAAGCCTGTTACTATCGTTCCTCCCAACTATAAATGGGATAATTCTAAATGGAAATATTAATGGAGACAAGCCAGCTTCATTCACAAGACAAGGAAATGGAGTCTCCTCCATCTTAGACTACTTTATATGTGGGAATGAGCTAAGAGAACAAATTTCTGACTTGTCTGTCAAATTTAATGATGAAAGTGATCATGCCATTCTCTGCTTAACAACACTCTGGATGCCACCAATCACTTACCAGACCGACCCAATATTCAGTAAACCCATAATAGAAGTAAATCCAGTCCAGCGTCGGATTTATTGGGAGGCGGAAAACTTGGACTATTTGAAAGTATTAATCACACAATCCCAATTGTTAACCAATATCTACTCTGAAGATCCTATCAAAAACTATGAAATTGTACTAAATGAACTCAAAAATGCAATACAAAGCAAATTAAAACAGGACAGACCTGCACAAAGAAAGTGCGTCAGCAAGCACAAAAACTGCAATCAGCCAACGGTAAAAATGCTAAACAGGATGATTCGGGCTCAGTACTTGTGTAAAACACCATTATATAAAGCGGAAATAAACAAATTAAAGAACCAAATCCGTAGGCAACGTGCCAGACAGGAAAGGTTGATACAGGACCGTAACTGGATGGACATTCAAATTGCAGCAAGGCAATGCAACCAACGAAAATATTGGTCCTTGATAGCCAAGATGACGGGAACTAAAAAGAAGCTCGAAGCAATCCCCGTCTCAGAAGAAGACTGGGACACATTTTTAAATGATCTGTATAAATCCAACATGAAGGGTAGTGCGAGAAAGGCATTTGAACAGAAAAAGGAAAACAATGATATAAAACTCTCCAGGGCCTCGGCAGAGTCAATTGCCTTGAATATTAAAAAGGCACGAAGTACGGGTGCATCCGGTCCTGACCAGATCCCGATAAAGGTTTATCAAGCTGACCATAAAGCTTGGGGTCAGATGTTAGCGCCACTATTTAATTAAATATTTGACTCTGGGAACATCCCAAACTCGTGGAAAGGAAGCACAATAATTCCTATTTATAAAAAAGGAAAAAGGACTATTGCTGGCAATTATAGACAAATTGCCTTAATGGATTCTGGCGGAAAGATCTTTGCGGCTGAAATTCTTGACCGGTTAAAGCTTTGGGCTTTTTCAACTGGACTAATTCCCATGTTTCAAGCCGGGTTCCGATCGAATCACTCGGTTACGGATAATATAGCCATCTTTCAATTTCTGATGATATTCAAGCTTCCATGGTCTCCCATTTATCTTTTAAAAGTTGCATATCCTTGCTTGTCTCCTCAATGAAAGGACGCATTGCACGAATTTCTTCCAAAATTTGATCCATGGAGGATGAAGAAGAGGATTTATCTGGTGTAGGAGAATCTTGTTTAGGTCGTTTGCAGGATGTAGCAGGAGGTGAGGTTCTATTGGACGGCGATTGCCCCGAAGGGGAGCGCTGAGAAGAAGGAGTCGCCATCTTGGTAGATTGAATAGATGTAGATGCACCAGTTGAAGAGCTCACAGGGGTAATCACAGAGGGAGTAAAAACAAACTTAGGTTTGCGTAACCTCACCATAGGAAGTCTGCACTCTAATCCATTAACTAATCTCAATGCTCTGAAAAGCAGTCAAAAGTGCGCGGAAAGCACAAGCTCCTGTAATTAAATTAAATGTGTCTCAGAGGGTCATCCCAGTACAATTTAGGCCAATATTATTATACTGCAAGATGCTCCAGAAACGTAACACACTTAAATATCCATGAATAACTCCAGCAGGAAGTAAGGCAAGGCGAAAGGTCGGTGTGGTCAAGGAACATTAATCCAATAGAAGATGAAGATTACCAACAATCTTGGACGTGGTTACCAGAAGTATTAAACGGCAACAAAATGGACAAATTACATCAACGTCAGGTTTAACAAAGGTCTGAAAATATCACTATGGAATATGGCCGGGAAAACTCACAATAAAATGAAAGGTGTAACAAAAGATAATCCAGACATTCTAGCATTGCAGGAAACATGGTCAACCACCTCCTTTACGCAAAAAGGGTATTACGTCTACGAAAACCCAGCAAAAAAATCTAAAAGGGGTCACGCGAAAGGAGGTATGGCAATCCTACTGAAAGAAGACTATTGCTGGTCACAAGAAAGTATTGATTCATATTCGCACAACCTACAATGTATCAAAATTCAACTCAGATTACAGCCTACAGGCACTTATAAGAAAATATTACTTTTCAACATTTATGCTCCACCAAGTAAAAAACATGACTCTTTATTCGATCATCTATTAGAAACCATATCCAACATCCTCGAAGATCAACATCATCTACCATATATTTTGATGGGTGACCTAAACGCCAAAATATCAAATAGCGAGATAAAGAAATGGTCAACGTTATTTAAGGAGGAATCATTGGAAATAGCACTCCCGCAACTTCCAAAAGGAGTGAAGTCGGATAAAAGAGGAAGCCTGTTACTATCGTTCCTCCCAACTATAAATGGGATAATTCTAAATGGAAATATTAATGGAGACAAGCCAGCTTCATTCACAAGACAAGGAAATGGAGTCTCCTCCATCTTAGACTACTTTATATGTGGGAATGAGCTAAGAGAACACATTTCTGACTTGTCTGTCAAATTTAATGATGAAAGTGATCATGCCATTCTCTGCTTAACAACACTCTGGATGCCACCAATCACTTACCAGACCGACCCAATATTCAGTAAACCCATAATAGAAGTAAATCCAGTCCAGCGTCGGATTTATTGGGAGGCGGAAAACTTGGACTATTTGAAAGTATTAATCACACAATCCCAATTGTTAACCAATATCTACTCTGAAGATCCTATCAAAAACTATGAAATTGTACTAAATGAACTCAAAAATGCAATACAAAGCAAATTAAAACAGGACAGACCTGCACAAAGAAAGTGCGTCAGCAAGCACAAAAACTGCAATCAGCCAACGGTAAAAATGCTAAACAGGATGATTCGGGCTCAGTACTTGTGTAAAACACCATTATATAAAGCGGAAATAAACAAATTAAAGAACCAAATCCGTAGGCAACGTGCCAGACAGGAAAGGTTGATACAGGACCGTAACTGGATGGACATTCAAATTGCAGCAAGGCAATGCAACCAACGAAAATATTGGTCCTTGATAGCCAAGATGACGGGAACTAAAAAGAAGCTCGAAGCAATCCCCGTCTCAGAAGAAGACTGGGACACATTTTTAAATGATCTGTATAAATCCAACATGAAGGGTAGTGCGAGAAAGGCATTTGAACAGAAAAAGGAAAACAATGATATAAAACTCTCCAGGGCCTCGGCAGAGTCAATTGCCTTGAATATTAAAAAGGCACGAAGTACGGGTGCATCCGGTCCTGACCAGATCCCGATAAAGGTTTATCAAGCTGACCATAAAGCTTGGGGTCAGATGTTAGCGCCACTATTTAATTACATATTTGACTCTGGGAACATCCCAAACTCGTGGAAAGGAAGCACAATAATTCCTATTTATAAAAAAGGAAAAAGGACTATTGCTGGCAATTATAGACAAATTGCCTTAATGGATTCTGGCGGAAAGATCTTTGCGGCTGAAATTCTTGACCGGTTAAAGCTTTGGGCTTTTTCAACTGGACTAATTCCCATGTTTCAAGCCGGGTTCCGATCGAATCACTCGGTTACGGATAATATAGCCATCTTTCAATTTCTACTAGACAAATACGTAACCGGGAAATCGCAAACAATATATGCTGCCTTCATCGACTATTCAACAGCGTTCGACAGGGTCGATAGGCCGACATTATGGTCGAAACTGAGAAAAATGGGTATCTCAGAGCCTTTATTGCAACTAATCGTGAACCTACATAGCAATACCTGGTGCCGTGTCCAAATGGGGGGCGAGAGGGGCATGTCAAAAATAATACATACATCTAATGGCTTAAAGCAAGGGTGTCTGTTGGCCCCGATTTTATTCTCTCTTTACCTGAGCGACCTGCCGTCGCACTTACAACAAGGGCAAAGCACCCCACCGAAAATGGCATCTCATCCGATACATTGTTTACTTTATGCGGACGATATTGTCTTGTTTGATCTGACACCCTTTGGTCTCCAAAATCTCTTGGACGCTTTATACAATTACTCGAAAGATCACTTTCTAACTCCAAACATTAATAAAACTAAAGTAGTTGCATTTACAAAAAAGAATAAAGAAGTGAGGTTCCAATGGAAACTGGGAAGTGAGATCTTGGAACAGACAAAGGAATATACTTATCTTGGAAGAATCTTTACGCATAACTTGAGTAACAAGAAGCAAATCACCCATCTAAAAAGGAAATGTGACCTACACGCAGGTGCCATATCACGCCTGTATAGGAAGACTGGAAGTAGGCATTTCTCAGCACTGATAAAAATTTATAGAGCCAAAATATCTCCGGTTCTATCTTACGCCTCAGAACATATTCCCCTAAAACAATGGAGTTATATGGATACAAATGAAGGGAAAACACTAAAAAAGCTATTGAAAGTTTCTAACTCAACACCTGTACAGGCCCTAAGGCTTGAATGTACGATCACCAGCGCATTTGCAATATCAATAGCAAGCCTCATAAGGTGGGCCTATAACCTTCTGCATTCTAATACGGGGACCCTACGACATCTGCTAAAAATTGAGATCTTTAGAGAGGATGCCATCAACTCTACTTTTGTGAAAAACTTGGGAGAGGCGTTTTGTTTAGCAAAAATTAGTGCAGAAATGTTATCCTCTTGGACACCCGCACAACTCAAACTATTTTTAAAAACATTTTCCCCAAAATTAAGTTATGAGTTAGATCATTTACATTGTACTAAACTGTCTTTGTACAAACCTTTTGCTGACTCCCAAGAATATAAGTTAAAATTGCCATATCTGGAATACACTCTTACCCATGGCGTAAGGCGTACGATCATGATGCTACGTCTGGGTATTCTCCCTTTGTTATCTTTTACCTCCACCTGGAAACCAAACAGTTCCTCTCAATGTAACCTATGTTCGGGGGGTAAACAGAACTTAGAACACATGCTCTTTGTATGTCCTAATAAAGTTGTTGTTACTGCTAGGGTAACATGCTTAGAACCAATATATCGGTCCTGCAGGATCACGAAAGCAAGGGATTTCATCTCCATGTGTGCTAATCCACCTAACGAATATGTTTGTAACAAGATTTATAAATTTTTTAAAATAACACTGAAAATGTATTAAATTGTATGTTAATGTAATATGTATTTTTCTTTTAAATGATTTTGTGGTCCTCGAAAGAGTACCGAAACAAAATAAAAAACTTTGACTTTGACTTTGACTCCAGCAGGAAGAGAAATGTCAGCGTGTAAAGCCTCCGGAAATATGAAAGTAAGACATGGAACATTAGTCTTCCTAGAAAAGTAGTAAGCACTTCAGGAGTATGCACATTCTTGGGTATCATAGAAAAGGTTCCTTCAATTGTTGAAAGGTATCAACATGTAATGAAGAAGTGAGGCAAGAACAAAGCGCAGGGCTTCACAAAGTTAAAGGAGAAAGATAAGTCATTTATGTACTTAGTGCACAAAAAAGAAAACGATACACATGTTCATGAGTTATAAAGTGAAATGCATGGGACCTCAGAGTTAGAATGAATGGAGACACCAGTATAAGACATCAATACTCGATGAGCTTTTGCAAGCTACAGCTTCTAAAAAGGCTGTGACACTGGTAAAAAGGGCAGCAGCGTGCGTAGATTGAAAAGAGCGTGTTTTAAGGCGCGGTATCTTGGGTCACATGGAGAGTGGCAATAGTATTCATTTGCTCACCAGGAGTCCCTAGCAGGGTGCACCAGAACACCTCCAGTGGGCCACAGGGATTGTGCGTGTCATGAGATCCGGCAGTGCATATATTGAAAATAAAATACTTCAAGGTGCAGCAGCATGGGGTGCACGAAGTGTGTCAGGAATAAGTTTTGTTCCTCAGGATTCACTTGAAAGTTGCACCAGAACACCGCCAGTGGGCTGAATAGGTTGTACGCTAGGAGAGCCAGCAGCGCTGAATAGGCAGAGCGCTTAAAATGGCGGCAATGCGTGTAAATGCTGGGGATAGCGTATTATAAGGCGCGGTAGCGTGGGGCACCTAAGGCTTGGCGACATAAAACATTTATTCACCAGGAATCCATTACGAGTGGCACCGGAGCACCGTCGGTGAGCAGGAGGACTTATAAGCTAGGAGAGTCTGTAGCGCTGAAGAGGCGGAGCCTCTAAAATGGTGATTTCTACACAGGCGGCGCCATGACGCAGATTCCAAGTAGCCCCTCCACAGAGGAAACAGAGCAACAAAAGGCACAGGAAAAGTTATTGATATTCCCGGTTGCTAACCCCAAAGTCCGTTGATGCAGGATAACAAGCGGTGAAAGAAATGTATCCTGGCAGGTCAGGGAGGCGGAGGTCCGGTAGCGTGAGGAGCGCTGAAGATGGCGGTTCAGTGAGGTGCGACATCCACGTCGCGAATTTAGATGAAAGGCGGCACTCTGGAAGCCGCAAAGCCGCTCCGCTTGCTCCCCGCGTGTTCCGGTTATGAAATCCGGCAAAGAGGTGTAAGAACAGTCCCCTTCACATCGGGAAAGCTGCTCTGAGGCGATATGGTGCGGCGGAGCTCAGCACCTAGCCGGCCATCTTGCGCGGCACCCAAGCCACGCCCCAATATGAAGTATTTTTAAATGTAAAATTGTATTATAAGCATGTCTGTTTCGTTTATCTGCCTGAATGGTTTTCTTTTTTTAAACTTTTTTGTAACACATGCTTGCAAGAAAAATCGAAAACAAATTCTCCCATTGCACCTGCATGCCAAGGTTAAACTTATTGGCTTTGCCAATTCTTATTAATATTTAAACACTTCGCTTCAAATTAGGTGATGGAATGAGTAAAATGCATTCATAAACGCATACCGCATAGTCTCAAAACATCTGCCCTTTCCGAATAAATCTACCAAATTATTTGTTATGAAAGTCTAAGCAGTCTGAAGTGTAGCTGATTTGGCCATTTGCACAGTTGCCAGAAAAAGGAATAAAAACACAAATCACTTAAGCCAAGTTTGCAAATGACTAATGCGATTTAGTAGGAATAACGAGACACTTGTCTGCATGAATTGCCAACTTGAATTGCGCTGAAGGTATTGGGGCTCAACATTAAGTAATTAAGATATGTTGCTCAGGGCTTGGCTCAAACGTGAAAGGACAATAATGGAGTCATCGGAATCCATGATTTTGACACGATCATGCCAAAACAAAAGAACAAGTTGTATTATTTGAAAGCCTAGATGACGCATCATAAGGCCTCATTAAGACCTCACGGGTAGAACACATCTGGGTATAAATTATGGGAACTCTATTTGCTGCTAGAATCATGTTATAATTTTCCTGCTTTTAGATGCACAACTTTCTGTATTACATATACTTTGTTCAGGTGGTCTGTTAGAGTGTCCGAGTACAAAAACATTGAAGGGGAGTACGTATCTTCCAATATGTAAATGTGAATTAAAGTGCAGTAAAGGTATACTGACACATGTATACTTACCGTCAAGATACTTTGGTTAACGATATTCCTGCTATGAGAGTTTGGTAACAATCTTTTAAAGCTATAGCCTCAGGTGGGATCAGCCTATATGGGGATCTGTGATTTGAGAGTGGGATTCTCTGGCCATTGACTAATAAACTATGAATCTAATGATGTCTAAGCCTCACGTGCAACAGTAGTTTCTCCTAAATAGAAAGAAGAATGCCATGTTTAGCGTTTGTCAGGATTCCCAAATGTCAAGGTTTAAATCGGGAAGACGTTGAAGGTTATGGACACTAGTAATATGGCGGCTAGGTTGATAGATTAGTGCTCTAGTACATCAAAACCCAGGAGTTCCTGTCCATTTGACTCCTACTTCTGGTTAGTGCGGGTTCACCAACACAAGGAGGCAAACAGTTCATTCACTCACTGCCTAGCAACTATGTGCTCTGCTGTGTTTTTCTTTTACTTTTCTAGTTTGTCCCATGGACTTCCAGTACAACACGTTTGCTTTGTTTCTATTTAATTGCTTCCTCGGTTCCTTTCTCTGTGCTTTGCCTGTCATGTTTTCGTTGCTGTGTGCCATCTCTGTTCCTCACTCTCCAGGTAGAAGTGCTCGCAACAGTGGCTTTCTCCTGGTTGTTGAGAATGTCTCTTGGTCTTATGCAACAATCATCACAGCTTCAGTGGCGGACGATCTGCTAAAAGAATAGCTAATGGGGAAACTGTGGTTCAGATTTACAAGCCCCTTGCGACACTTTTGCGCCGCTGTTGCATCACTGTTGTGATGCATAGGTGGCATAAACAATGCTGCCAATTTACAACATGACACATCTAGGGAGATGCGTCACCTTGTAAAGCCCTGCATCACATTATACCTGCGTCAGGTATAATGTATACAGGGAGGGCATGCCCACATAGGAAAGCCATGTAGAAATGACACAGGGAAATCTACAAGATTTCCTTGCGCCACTTCTATGACGCCACTGCGTCAAAACCCTACGCCTGCTTGAAGCAAGCATAAGGAGTGATGCGGTGTATTGAGAATAGGCCTCCCTGTGCATTGTGGGAGTTGCATCATGCTTGCGACATGACTCCAGCAATGTGTGACTTTTGTGCCAACAGATGTGTCAGAATTTCTATCGCATCTGTCAATCCTTGCGCCATGGTGCGCTGTATTGTAAAGACAAAAACAACAGTTGATGAACAGAATGCAGAACAATGTCATACATTCACCCCAGTACAGACATCTGGGCCTAAATCCATCGGGGCTCATTTATGAGCCCTTGCTTCACTTTTACGCCGCTGGTGCGTCACTTTTTGTGACGCACCAGCGCAGTAAAAAATGTGCCTTGTTGCACCATATTCACAAAGTGACGCATCTAGGTAAATGCGTCACTCTGTAAACCCCTGCACCACATTATTCCTGCGCCAGGTATAATGTATGCAAGGGGGGCGTATTGACGCAAGAAAGGGTCGTAGAAGTGATCTATGAGATTTCACTGCGTCACTTCTAGGACGCCGTTGCGTCAAAATCTTGCATCTGCCTCACAGCAGGCGTAAGACTGAGCCAGGCCCTTTCACATGGGGCTTTCCCCATGTGAAAGGACGCATTGCTGGAGTTGCGTCACTTTTGTGATATACTCCAGCAATGCGTCACTTTTGCACTTACAGATACGTCAGAAATACTGAAGTATCTGTAACTCCTTGCGCAATGATGCATCATAATGTAAATATGACGCATCATTGGTGTCGCAAGGAGGGCGCAATCAAAAGTGACGCATCGCTGTTTTCACGCAGCGATGCGTCACTTTTCGTAAATGAGGCCCATTGTTTTTTTGCTCACCATGCCATTCCAGTTTGAACCCAGCCATATACAAATCAGTCTTGACCCTGTGCCCCATGGGAACAGTCCAGAACGAAGTGCCAAGCCAGGTCCTCCCTGGACTGGAAACAAGCATCCTAGGACCGGTTTCCGGCTTTCAGCCCTCACCAGCCAGGATAGCTTGATTCCAGTGGTATGGAGAGCAAAGGACTCACGTCTGAGCATACCCGTTCCACTCGGGATGACAAATGCAAAAACAACAGTGGATTGATAGAATGCAGAACAATGACATACATTCACCCGAGTACAGAAATCTGGGCCTAAATCCATCAATTTTTTTTCTCACCGTGCCATTCCAGTTTGAACCTATCCATATGCAAATCAGTCTTGACCCTGTGCCCCATGGGAACAGTACAGCCCGAACTGCCAAGCCAGGTACTCCCTAGACTGGAAACAAGCTTCCTAGGACCGGTTTCGGGCTTTCAGCCCTCATCGTCCAGTATAGCTTGATTCCAGTGGCATGGAGAGCACGGGACTCACGTCTGAGCGTACCCGTCCCACTCCGGGTAACAAATGCAAAAACAACAGTTGATGGACAAAATGTAGAACAATGTCATACATTCACCCCAGTACAGAGATCAGGGCCTAAATCCCTTGTTTTTTTGTTCACCATGCCATTCCAGTTTAAACCCAGCCATATGCAAATCAATCTTGACCCTGTGCCCCATGGGAACAGTCCAGTAAGAACTGCCAAGCCAGGTCTCCCTGGACTAAAAAAAAGCATCCTTGGACCGGTTTCAGGCTTTCAGCCCTCATCAGCCAGGATAGCTTGATTCCATTGGCATGGAGAGCAAGGGACTCATGTCTGAGCATACCCGTCCCACTCGGGGTGACAAATGCAAAAACAACAGTTGATGGACAGAATGCAGAAAATTGTCATACATTTACCCCAGTACAGAGATCTGGGACTACATCCATTGTTTTTTTGCTCACCAACCCATTCCAGTTTGAACCTAGCCATATGCAAATCAGTCTTGACCCTGTGCCCCATGGGCATAGTTCAGCCCGAACTGCCAAGCCAGGTCCTCCCTGGACTGGAAACAAGCATCCTGGGACCGCTTTTGGGCTTTCAGCCCTCATCAGCCAGGATAGCTTGATTCCAGTGGCATGGAGAGCACGGGACTCACGTCTGAGCATACTCGTCCCACTCGGGGTGACAAATGCAAAAACAACAGTGTATGGACAGATGCAGAACAATGTCATACATTCACCCCAGTACAGAGATTTGGGCCTAAATCCATCGTTTTTCTGCTCACCATGCCATTCAAGTTTGAACCCAGCCATATGCAAATCAGTCTTGACCCTGTGCCCCATGGGAACAGTCCAGCCCGAACTGCCAAGCCAGGTCCTCCCTGGACTGGGAACAAGCATCCTAGGACCGGTTTCGGTCTTTCAGCCCCCATCAGCCAGGATAGCTTGTATCCAGTGGCATGGAGCATGGGACTCACGTCTGAGCATACCTGTCCCACTCGGGGAGCCAAATCCAAAAACAACAGTTGATGGACAGAATGCAGAACAAAGTCATACATTCACCCCAGTACAGAGATCTGGGCCTGAATCCATAGTTTTTTTGCTCACCATGCCATTCCAGTTTGAACCCAGCCATATGCAAATCAGTCTTGACCCTGTGCCCCATGGGAACAGTCCAGCCCGAACTGCCAAACTAGGTCCTCCCTGAACTGGAAACAAGCATCCTAGGACCGCTTTCGGGCTTTCAGCCCTCATCAGCCAGGATAGCTTGATTCCAGTGGCATGGAGAGCATGGGACTCACGTCTGAGCATACCAGTCCCACTCGGGGTGACAAATGCAAAAACAACAATTGATGGACAGAATGCAGAATAATGTCATACATTCACCCCAGTACAGAGATATGGGCCTAAATCCATTGTTTTTTTGCTCGCCATTCCAGTTTGAACCCAGCCATATGCAAATCAGTCTTGACCCTGTGCCCCATGGGAACAGTCCAGCCCGAACTGCCAAGCCTATGTGGGAAGGGTATGCCTAGACGTGGGTCCTGTGCTCATTAGGCCACTGGAGTCAAGCTATCCTATCTTAAGACGGCTGATAGCCAGAAACCGGTCCTAGGATGCTTGATTCCGGTCCAGGGAAGACATGGCTTGGCATTTCGGGCTAGACTTTTCCCCCCATGAGGCACAGGGTCAAGACTGATTTGCATATGGCCATGTCTGAACTGGGGTGGCTTGGTAAGCAAAATAACGATGGATTAAACCCAGATCTGTGACTGGGGGTGAATGTTTTGCCATTGTGCAACATTCTGTCCATCATCTTGTGTGTTTTGCTGTTCACCCTATGTGGGAAGGGTATGCCCAGACGTGGGTCCCGGGCTCATTATGCCACAGGAGTCAAGCTATCCTGGCTGAAGACGGCTGATAGCCAGAAACCGGTCCTAGGATGCTTGATTCCGGTCCAGGGAAGACATGGTTAGGCAGTTCGGGCTGGACTGTTCCCATGAGGCACAGGGTCAAGACTGATTTGCATATGGCAATGTCTGAACTGGGGTGGCTTGGTGAGCAAAATAACGAAGGATTAAACCCAGATCTGTGACTGGGGGTGAATGTTTGCCATTGTGCAACTTTCTGTCCATCATCTTGTGTGTTTTTCTGTAATGTAAATACGGCGCATCCATGGTGGCACAAAGGTTTCGCAGGCTTGAACAAGGAAACTGACGGATCTCTACAAATGCGTCAGTTTCTTGGAAATCTGCCCCTGTATTCTTATTGGTATTCCCTCAAAGCATGGGGATTCATACTGTGAGTGAGTGCATTACTTGTCGCCTGGGTTTTCAGTTTCGGGCTACTTCCGTTATGGATTTACATCTAGAACACCATCAACCACAAGGGCGGTTTTGTGGGTTAATTCATCACTTCTCTCTGGAGCACCATTACGGAGAGTTCTCCTTTTGACATCACTTGAACAGATGCTGGAACAGCTGTTTTTCTCTACCTTCCACATTATACCCACCTGCCCCCAGTGTTTGAATTGGGAGGGTTGGGTTCATGTCCGATTCAAAGACCCTTGGTCCTCGACAGTGGAGGTAACCTCCGTTAGGATTGGATTCATGAAAACAAGTTTTCTATTGTATTGTATTTTTTGTTTCCCCAGACTTGTATTTAAAACATTTTTATTGCCATCCTTCATATAAAGATACAGTACAGAAACCTGTTGGAATTACGTCACAATGTAATTTCTTCACTTTATATGTTTACTAGCTTTCCCGTTGCGCGTTGCTGCGATCTCAGAAGAAAGGAAATTCTTGGAAACTCGTTATGATAACATTAAATTTACATTGTGTCATTAATATTGAAATGTATACATTTTATTTTTGAAAACATTTCTAAGAGTGGCTGGAGCAGTGCGTCATCGATTGGCTTCCAATCTTGATTCTGGTTGGTCTCCTGTTTCATTTGAGCGGGCTTGAGCAGTGCGTAATTGATCGTTTTCTAATCTTGATTCTCGTTGCTCTCCTGTTTCATTCGCGCAGGCTTGAGCAGTGCGTAATCGATCTGTTTCCAATCTTGAGTCTCGTTGCTTGTTCGTTTGAGAAGAACGGGCTTGAGCAGTGCGTACTCGATCGGCTTCCAATGTTGATTGTCGTTGATCGTTTGTTTGAGAATTACGGGCTTGAGCAGTTTGTATTCGAACAGCTTCTAATCTTGCTTCCCATTGCTCGTCTGTTTCTGAAGCTCGTAATGCCTTTTTCTTTTGTGCTTCTGATGTAGATTGACCAATCGATTTCCGTTTGTCGGTCATAACTGCTGACGATGCTCACAAATTCGCTGTTTATTTCAGTATTGAAAAGATTATGAGGTCCCTGGGGGGACGATTTTTAAAATATTTTTTTGACAGAAACCTTCGCTCAACAACTTCCCAAAGTTTCATGGCGATCGGATGAATGGTGTAGTAATGCATAAAGGACAAATAGACAGACAGACATACTTTTGTTTTATATATTTAGAATAATAAAATTATTGAAGCTCCCATGCCCTACCCTGTCTCTATCCCACTTCTGAAATCTTCTTGGAGCTCTAGACTCTCTAGCATTGGGTCCCGTACTAAACTCAATATTAACTCTTGAGCATGTGACCCATAGATGGTTATCTTTTATCTGACATTGTATAGGACTTCTTTCAACCATTCTTCATAAAAGTAGCTATTACCCATTTCCCATTCTGTCTTCCTTGAACCCACTCCTTTCTGTTTTGATTTTGTAGCTTTTCAGAACACTCAATGCACACCCATTGTATGTGCTTTACCTATGTGGTAACCCCAGCTAACAGAACTCAAAGTACATGCAGCATGAAATATTACACGATAGTCATTATCATGCCATGGGGAAGAGACACGTTAATTTGTGAACCTGCAGGAGAGATCCCACCTCTTGTTGACAGTGAGTGTAGAAATGATCAGCAACTGCCTGTATCATTGGACTTCTTAGCACAGCAAACTGAGCCTTATGGCCATTTTACAGAAAGTGCCCCCGGGGCACAAAGGGTGTGTGCACCCGCTTTGTGTGCCCCCAGGGGAACTTTGTTATCATAGAAGAAGCCACAGATGCCTGTGCACCCCCTTCTGTAAAACTGATTGCGTTATCTCCAGACGACAGTCCCTTATTTGCATGAGGGATTCACTTTACCTCTGTACTCATGTGTATTGTGGACGTGGGTACAAAGAAGCTGTGAGGAGGTGCACTCAAAGTGCACTACAAAACGGTTGTGTACTGTCAGTGCACCCCATGGTGGCAGCCTTCTGGAGAGGGAAAAGTGGGTCCATGGACCTCCCAGACATCCTGCTGCAGGCGGGTGCAGTCACTCAATACACCCACCTGCAAAGGGATCTCTTATCTCATCTCAAAGTACAGGCGGGTGGCCGCCTGCCCTGTGAAACACAGAGCAGCTTTGAAGCAGCTACTCTATGTATCACTTGAATGCGCTGCCATGAGGGCAGCTCACGTTCGCAGCTGTCCTGGGGCAGCATACTTTTTAGGTCTCGCAGACGTAAAAAGCAGGCGTAAGCCTGCTGTCTGCGAGACATCTTTTGTTGGCGTGTTAGAAGGAATGTGAAGACAGGAATCGCCCACGCGCTTCGCTGTTTCAGATTCGTCCGTGTGAACGCGCTTTTGGATCTAGCTGCTGGGAGCTTGCTACGTGGTCTGGCTTTCGTTTAAAAGCTTCAGCGCTACGTGGTCTGGCTTTCGTTTAAAAGCTTTAGTGCTTTCATTTCTCGTTGGGATGTAAAATAATAAAGCAGACTTTCATTTAAGTGCTCATTTTCCGCTTTTCCTTTACGGAATCGTAAGTGCAAAAGGAACATGATATTTCAGAGTGCGTGTATGTGTCGAATGCTGCTATGCTTATTTCTCGTTGGGATGTAAAATAATAAAGCAGACTTTCATTTACGTGCTCATTTTCCGCTTTTCCGCATTTCCCTGTCTTTATTTACACTGAAAATGTTGCTGCTACACACCATTTCCACAGCTCAGGAAGCATTCATTAACACCCAAATACTGCACTGTCCACTGTTTCTGCTTCACACTAAACAGCCCGCAAGTCTTTGCGATTTAGTCCTTAGAACTCGTCATGCTTGGCCCATTAAGTTGTACACTTCTCCCTATTATTCTGCACTGCTGCGAATGTGTGCTGCCAATTGTTCAGCCATCGCGTGTATGTGTCGAATGCTGCTATGCTTATTTCTCGTTGGGATGTAAAATAATAAAGCAGACTTTCATTTAAGTGCTCATTTTCCGCTTTTCCGCATTTCCCTGTCTTTATTTACACTGAAAATGTTGCTGCTACACACCATTTCCACAGCTCAGGAAGCATTCATTAACACCCAAATACTGCACTGTCCACTGTTTCTGCTTCACACTAAACAGCCCGCAAGTCTTTGCGATTTAGTCCTTAGAACTCGTCATGCTTGGCCCATTAAGTCGTACACTTCTCCCTATTATTCTGCACTGCTGCGAACGTGTGCTGCCAATTGTTCAGCCATCGCATGTATGTGTCGAATGCTGCTATGCTTATTTCTCGTTGGGATGTAAAATATTAAAGCAGACTTTCATTTAAGTGCTCATTTTCCGCTTTTCCGCATTTCCCTGTCTTTATTTACACTGAAAATGTTGCTGCTACACACCATTTCCACAGCTCAGGAAGCATTCATTAACACCCAAATACTGCACTGTCCACTGTTTCTGCTTCACACTAAACAGCCCGCAAGTCTTTGCGATTTAGTCCTTAGAACTCGTCATGCTTGGCCCATTAAGTCGTACACTTCTCCCTATTATTCTGCACTGCTGCGAACGTGTGCTGCCAATTGTTCAGCCATCGCGTGTATGTGTCGAATGCTGCTATGCTTATTTCTCGTTGGGATGTAAAATAATAAAGCAGACTTTCATTTAAGTGCTCATTTTCCGCTTTTCCGCATTTCCCTGTCTTTATTTACACTGAAAATGTTGCTGCTACACACCATTTCCACAGCTCAGGAAGCATTCATTAACACCCAAATACTGCACTGTCCACTGTTTCTGCTTCACACTAAACAGCCCGCAAGTCTTTGCGATTTAGTCCTTAGAACTCGTCATGCTTGGCCCATTAAGTCGTACACTTCTCCCTATTATTCTGCACTGCTGCGAACGTGTGCTGCCAATTGTTCAGCCATCAATTCGAGTGGGAGGGCATGGGTGTCGCATGGAAGCAAAGCCAAGACTCGATGCAGCTTGTAGTTCTGCCTCTATACCCGACAAACTAAGGACCATAGGTAGGCCGATTAACAAAATTAAGACCTGTGGGCTATTTCACGGAAGCTCTCATTTAATATAAGCGTGATATACTTTTGGGAAATATATTTAAACAATTACGCATAACGTAGCATTGTAGCCTGCTAACTCTAACTTAATTAGCCACAAGTCAGTGACGACAACAATATGGCAATATGTGTTTTAATAACGTACTATAACACTATGTAAGTCTTTTGACCAGACTAAAGACCATAGGAAGGCAGATGAAAAATTTTGAAGACTTGGAGGACTTTTAACGGAAACTTCCATGTAATTTGAGTGTGGCATTTAGTCTTGAAGCACTTTTTGGAGAAATATGTAGACAAGCAAACATAACATAGTACTGTTGCCTGCTAACTCAGACTTAATTAGCCACAAGTCAGTGACGTTAAAAATATGGAAGTATGTGTTTTAATAACGTACAATAGCATTGTGTAAGCCTTTCAGACTATTTGAGATAGTCATATTTGTGTACAACACTGCGTATCTAAGTTTGCTCACAAAATAATAATAAACAATTTAACGGTATCTTTTTGAAAGTACGTGCTTCCTGATTGCTCTCCTTTTTAAGGAAACTTGAAGCATCTTTAAAATGCTTTCAGTTAGTGTTTTCACTACTCCTAGAATGGTTTGTAAAAAATGACATTTTGGAAAAAATTGCTTCTATTTCAATAAAAGTGTTTGCTGGCGCTTAGCCTACAGTACAATTTTAAGGCCTCTTTAGAATTGGTTAGAGATTATATTTACTTTTTATTTTTACTTACAGTATGTTACATTCCAGATTTGCAATATACTTTACATTGAAAAGACATATGCAACTTTATTTACTATGCTTACAGCAACGTGTTCCAACATGTGTTGTTACAGCATGATTGAAAAATGCAACACAGTTTACATGTAGTGCAGTTAAAAGTTGCGAATCTTAGAAGCTGGCCTGGTGGTATTTCTTTGATGTTACTTTACAACCAAGGTTGTAAATAGCGGGGAGTAACAGGTGTGACATGGTCATTTGTTTCCTCTTTGATATGCAGGGGTTGTGTTACATGTCACAATGGTACTTAAAAAGACGCTTTACAGGCGCCATGTCTGCTTTCAATTTTTTTTAAGCAGTGCCACATGTTGCCTTCTTCGCGTTTCGTATTACAAAAAACACTTTCATTTAAAACGACGAAGCATTTAGCTACTATATATTTATCAGTACATTTCTCCTACTCAGTTTAAAATAGTTTCGTTCCATTTGATAATGTGGGTATGCCTGCAACATTTGCTGCTTTGCACCATATCAAAGACTCCGGAAGCTATCATTTAGCCCAAAACTATGCACTGCTCACTCCTTATGCTTTACACTAAACTCTCTCCAACTTTTTACTCTATAGTTCTAGGATCTCTTCCTGCCTACCCCATTGAATCCTGCATTTCTCTTCTTATTATGCACTGCTGCGAACATGTGCTGCCCATTCAAATTGTCAGTGTTTACAAACTAAAAACTGGGCATTGCCTGCTACTATACATTCTGCGGTCTACTCCGCCAGACATTAAACATGTTTTGTCACCTTAACTTTAAACACGATGTACTGTTCTACCCTTAGGCTCCTTGATTGCCTATACAATTAATGCTGCGCATTTACTGGATTGGAATAGTTTTAGGGGAAATATACATACATGCAAAATGAAGTATCACTTAAGAAGAGGCAGATTTCTAATCAATGTGCTTAACAAAAAATGTAACATGATTTGAGATATTCGAAAGCAAATGTTTTCATTTTCACTCGGTAACAACTCCTCTGTAGATCGCATTTGAATATCAAAAAACACACTTAAGCAGGCATCATCAACATTACAAAGTTTGGCATGGATAGCACCAGTGGTTAAATTTCACATGTTCTTGCTATGCTTTACACTCTGAGATGCTATCAACCTCTAGATCTTGCATTTTTCTAACTTACTTTAGACTGAAACTTTTGCTGCATCACATCACCCCCAAAGCTTAGAGAGCTTTCATTAAGCCCCAAACATTGCACTACCACTCTGCACTACCACTCTGCACTACCACTAACAACTCTGCACTACTACTCTCCACTCTGCCCTACCACTCTCCACTCTGCCCTACCACTCTCCACTCTGCACTACCACTCTCCACTCTGCACTACCACTCTCCACTCTGCACTACCACTCTCCACTCTGCACTACCACTCTCCACTCTGCACTACCACTCTCCACTCTGCACTACCACTCTGCACTACCACTCTCCACTCTGCCCTACCACTCTCCACTCTGCCCTACCATTCTCCACTCTGCCCTACCACTCTCCACTCTGCCCTACCACTCTCCACTCTGCCCTACCACTCTCCACTCTGCACTACCACTCTCCACTCTGCACTACCACTCTCCACTCTGCACTACCACTCTCCACTCTGCACTACCACTCTCCACTCTGCCCTACCACTCTCCACTCTGCACTACCACTCTCCACTCTGCACTACCACTCTCCACTCTGCACTACCACTCTCCACTCTGCCCTACCACTCTCCACTCTGCCCTACCACTCTCCACTCTGCCCTACCACTCTCCACTCTGCCCTACCACTCTCCACTCTGCACTACCACTCTCCACTCTGCACTACCACTCTCCACTCTGCACTACCACTCTCCACTCTGCACTACCACTCTCCACTCTGCACTACCACTCTCCACTCTGCACTACCACTCTCCCCTCTGCACTACCACTCTCCACTCTGAACTACCACTCTCCACTCTGAACTACCACTCTCCACTCAGAACTACCACTCTCCACTCTGAACTACCACTCTCCACTCTGAACTACCACTCTCCACTCTGAACTACCACTCTCCACTTTGCACTACCACTCTGCACTAACACTCTGCACTACCACTTTGCAACACCACTCAGCATTATTACTCTACATTCTGCATTACCACTCTGCACTCTGCACTACCAATTTGCATTCTACACTACCACTCTGCACTACCACTCTGCACTCTCAATGTGTACTCTGCACTCTCATTCTGCACTCTGCACTCTCATTCTGCACTACAACTCTGCACTACCACTTTGCATACAGCATTAACACTTTGCACTACCACTCTGCACTACCACTCTGCATTACCACTCTGCTCTCTGCACTACCACTCTGCACTCTAGAATACCATTCTGCACTCTGTACTACCACTGTACACCACGCCTCTGTATATCGCACTTGAAATATGATACAGCATAGCAAACGGCAAGCATCATCGACATTACAATGATTAGCATTGATAGCAACAGTGGTTAATTTTCAACAGTTTTGGCGGTGCTGCTTTCCTTACACCTCCAACATCTCCTGTTTACATTGCTCTACAAGCTAACGATGCTTTCTGTCCAGTTTAAAGCTGCGGTCTGTACTTGGGCACTGTTATTCTTTTACTGGACCTAGGATTGCTGTCTCCAAAAGATGCATTGGCCCACCCTTCTTAACTACACACTCCTATCTATGCTTTAGACTCTGAGTTGCTACCAACTTCTTGATTTAGCATTTTCCTGTCTTTCTATACACTGAAACTTTTGCAGCTTCAGACTACATATCACTCTAAAACACCACTACAACATTACAAGACATTACCACATCACTAAAGTCAAAAACAACATCAATCGAAAACACAATAACATCACTCAGGGGCACTACTCAAAACCACCACATCATTACTCAGGGGCACTTTTCAGGCACACCATCACATCACTCATGAACACCACTACATCACTCATAAACACCACCACATCACTAAGGAACATTACCATATCACTCACAGACACTACCACATCACTCAAGTAGTACCAGATCACTCAAACATACCAACTTATCACTCGAGGATATTATAACATCACTGTTAAAAACATGCACATCACTAAGGAACATTAAAACATCACTGAGACACTACATTACTCATAGACGCCAGCACACCATTTACAGACATTACAACATCACTGAAGAACAACAATACATCATGGAGACACCACATTACTCATATACACCAACACATCATTTGCAAACATCACCACATCACTTGCTTACATTACTATAACATTCAGGAACACAACTACATCCCCATGTATACCATCACATCACTCATGTACATTATGACATCACTCAAGGACAACAATACAGCATTGACACACTACCACAGAACTCAGAGACACAAACACATTACTTGCAAACACCACCACAAAACTCACGGACATCACTACATAACTCGGGGACATTACCACATCACTCAAGTACACCACCACATCAAAAAATAGCACCACCACAACACTCAAATATCACTACATCACCTACGGACACCATTACCTCACTCGAACATACAACCACATCACTCGACGACATCATTACATTTTTCTGGAACACCACCAGACTACTTAGGGACACCACCATAACACTCTAAAATATTACCACATCCCTCTGGGACAGTACAACATCACTCTGTAACATCAAAACCTCATTCTAAAAAACTACTACAGCACTCTAGACACCATTACATCACTCATTAACATGACCACATTACTCAGGAACACTATTGCATCACTCAAGGACATTACCACATCACTATAGTGAACAACTACATCAATGAGGAACACGGTAACATTTTCTAAGAGCACCACTCAAGGACACCACCACATCACTCAGGGGCATCACTCAAGGATACTATCACATCATTTAGGAACATCACCACATCACTCAGACACATTATCATATATTCATAAACACCGTCACATCACTCATGAATATTACCACATCATTCGAGTACATTACCACATCACTCAAATATAGCATCGCATCAATCACAGTTAACACAACATCACTCAAATACCATTACATCATTCAGAAACACAAATACATCACTAAGACACCACATTACTCAGGAATACAAAAAGATCCCAAAGAAATAACATTACTCATAGATAACAGCACATTACTCAGAGACAACACTACATCATTACGAAACACCAATACATCAGTGGGACACCACATTACTTATAGGCATCACCACATTACTTGCAAAAATTATCACATCACTTGTGTACACTACCACAACACTCGGAGACACTACTAGATCACTTACGTACACCACCATATCACTCAGGTACATTATAACATCACTCAGGGACACCAATACATCATTAACATACTAAAACATAACTCAAACATGCGACAACATCACTAGCATACACCATCACAACACTCAGGGACACCACTACAACACTTAGGGACACCACTACATCACACAAATACACCACCACATCACTCAGGTACACCACCACATTACTTGGGGACACTATTACATCACTCAGAGACATCACTACATCACTTTGACACAGTACCACATCAATAAAGAACACCATGACATCATTAAATAGCAACACCACAACACTCAATAACAACAACATCACACTTAGACATCACCACATCACTCTAGTATACCACTATATTACTCTCGCATAACACCACTAACTCTGAGACATCACCACATCACTCAGGGAAAGAACTACATCACTATAGGACATCACAACATCACTCTGGAACATCACTACATCACTCTAGAACATGACTACATTACTCAAGACATCACCACATCAGTCAGCCATATTACCACATCACTCTAAAACACCACCACATCACTCGAAGAAACGAAAACATTACTGTAGCGAAAAATCACATCACCCAAGTATGCAACAACATAGCTCAGGGGCATTACTCATGCGTACAACTACATCACTAAGGGCCACCACTCAAGGACACCATCACATTAGTTAGAAACACCATCACATCACTCAGGGACATTAACACATCAGTCAAAAAATACACCACATTACTACGGATAACAATCACATCACTCTCAAACACCATTACATTACTCAGGAACACTAATACATCAGGTAGACACCACATTAATCAGAAACACCAACACATTACTCACACATCACCACATCACTCAAGAACAGCAATACATCAATGGAAGAGCACATTAGTCATAGATACTATCACATTACTTGCAAACACCACCACATCACTCAAGGACACCACCACAATACTCAAGGACACTATTACATCACTCAGGTACACCACCACATTACTCAGGAACATCATGACATCACACAATACTGAAATACACAATTATATCACTTGCAGATGCCATTAAAACATTCACGGACACTACCACATCATTCAGGTACATAACTGTATCATTATAGTACACCACCATATCACTCAAGAACAACACCACATAACTCAGGGGCACCAACACCTCACTTGACCGCTACCTCATCACTCTGGGACACCACCACATTACTTTCAAAAACTACAACATCAGTCTTAGACACCACCAGATAACTGTACAACACCATCACATTTCTCTGAGACACTACCACATCACTATAGGATACCATCACATCACTCTACGACATCACCACATCACTCAGGGATACTATCAGAGCAAATAACATGTTGTTAGTTCAGTATATATTAGGGAGTGTTCAGGGCAATGTAATGTAATGATTTACTACTATATAAAGAATACACATTATGTAAAAATATGCTATTTGTGTACAAAGCAAAACGTGTCTGAGTTTGCTTACAACACAATAGCAGCCACACACATAAGCACATGCTGTAATATATCTATAAGTGTTTTCCATTTTGTTATGTCCAGTTAAATATGCAGTCTTTATTTAAAACGATAAGAGTGGTTTCAGATGTAATTATTTTGGAGTATGTCAATAAAACATTATAAAACTTGCTACAACGTGTGCACACTTGTAGGACACTTTCATTTGCAACTTTTTAGGAAGTACAACATGCCACAACCTTATAACTTTTAATCAGTTACTCATAAAAAAGTTTAGCATCTATCGTGCCACTTAGTATTTTGTATCCATGATGTAACTTAGGTATCAAATATACGATCGCCAAATACATATAAACAGCAGAATTAATGTAAGTTTAATTCAGTAGGCTTTATAATAGCTATATATAAAATGCAGATGTCATTTAATAGTAGCCTTCACGTTAGAAAGCTGCTAACAAGAGTATCATCAAAGTAAGCTAGAAAAAAGACATCGCTATCGTGTATCTATTTAAAGTTCCTTTACTGCCTTTAGTACCTCCCAATATGTGGCATTATGTGCATTGGCGGCATGATGTCACTTTAGTAATACAAGAACACAAGACAGCAATGTCATAACAAAGAGAAGACGTATAATGAATTAAATAATAACCAGTAACAGGTATGACATACACAATGCATGGATATTATTTAAATAAAAAACAATGTGTGTGTGACTATCTACATTTAAAGAAATAAGAGCATGTGCAGACTTTCAATAAAAAACAGCCATTTAACTGCACATATTAAATGCAGATAGGCCTATTAATATACGATTTAGTTACATGTTATATTTTATTGCTGTTTGCATATTTTGAACAAACATAACATATTTGAGAATATACTAATAACGAATAAATAAATGCATATAATAGTATTCTTCGAATGAAAAAAGAAACTTGCTTAGATTCCCTAAGATATACTTCCATTTGAAGAACCGAAACTGCAAACACTTTAACGTTCACCTTTGCCCTTTTCGTTTCCATTGACAATTACCAGACAGCCTTTTTCACACTGACCCATTTGCTCACTAACCCTATGCATTTTTTTCCCATGCACCCTTTGCATTTTATTGCCCTTGGAGTCTCTTATCAGATAAGAAGATCCTACTTAAACTGAAAGCCTAAAGAGCTGTTACAGACATTGGTACTCGGCCTAAGCGAACATTCTTTGGAATTTGCTCTGTGATTATTATTTTACTTTGACGACGCATTTAGAAACATTTGGAAACATTTCCCAATCTACTATTAACAAGGTAAGCTTCTTTCTGACTTATTAAACGACTTTTTGGTAAAGGCGGAAATAAAATGATTTTCAATAATTTAACAACAGCGTACATATTAAAGCATTATATTAGGATTACTTAAATAACAATAGCATATTTAAATTAATGTACTTAATAATTACATCTGAGCGTCCGACTTTAGAATGTTATTTAAAGCTTACAATTTGTTGTACGTTAAGATAATTATTTGCAACGTTTTTCTTACAGCACTATTACTTGAACTACTTGGCTAAAGCGTTTTCTACATCAGGAAATAAAATCGTATTTGGCAAGAAATTTGGGCAACATAAAACGTAAGTGGTTACGCACTTTCAAATTACTCTTTACTTTTGAAGGTAGATTAAAGTTATCTAACAATTATATACAGTAGGCAAGAATCATGTTTGACAGTGTTACGCTGCTAAGTAGTATATAACCAACATGAAATATTAAGGGCCTTATTTATGAAGACCTTGCGCCACCGGTGCGTCACTTTTATAATGGGCAAAAGTGACGCACCGGTGGCGCAAGGCCTTCATCAATGAGGCCCTAAATATTTAAGCAGGCAAAATAACAAAATAGAACTGCGCAACTTAGTATATTGGTTTCATTCGCATATGCAACATTTACATAGGCACATTTCGAAATTAGCAGGACATAGAATCTTTATTAATGTTCGCATACGCATTTCTGAAACTAAATACGGTACTTAACATAGCAGCACCTGTTACTTTGTTATTTACCCACTATTTTAACAAGCATCGCTATTTTATAACATTTGAAGCGCACGCCAATGTGCAAGTCAGTATACGTAATGCAATTTAAAAGCATTGCACTGTTCAAAACATTTACAGCGCGCTTTAATGTACCAGACAATTTACATAATGCCACTTTAAAAATAGTACACGACATGCTGCTTAAATGTATTTGTGATTTAAGAACTATTTGCTTCAATAATTATAGAAGAAGCATTTTAGTAACAGTTAGAGAGCAGTTAGTTACGCAGGCATCTAAATATGCGCGAAAAAACATTACTTTAGAAACAGAGTTACATGCTACTATTTAATGTACAGTTCTCATGCATCCATTTAAATACCTACGTAAATCAAAAACAAATTACTTACCAGTAAGATTCACATCACGAACAGTTGAACTCTTCGACAAGCGCCAGAAAGCGCACGAAAGACTTAGCGTACTGTACATCAATCCGCACGTTGCATCACGTGATACAATGCGGCAAATGTGATTGGCTACTACAAAATACGTCAGTTCAATACATGCAAGGCTTTTAAATACGCCGCGCCACGCAACGATAGAAAACACCACTTTAAATTTAATGTTACGTGTTTAGACATGCGTATATGTTTTTGATACAAAATACCTTAAAAAAAAGATTCAGGCAGCATTTATTTTACGAAATATCGTACATAAATTATACCCATTATTGTTATATAAACAGTAAATACAGACAATATGCAATTACACTTGTATTGTGTTGGGCGATTCACTATACGCTTTTCAAACGTCTATTCAAGGGAAAAAGATAAAGAAAGCTCACAGTTACTTATTCAGGCCACGTAATATAATCGCTACATTAATAAAATCACAACATTAAAGTACCGTTGTCAGCTAAACTGTTCTCCTTGGAAAACTCACAGCACTATAGCCTACAGGGATTTTAAGACAAAAGTGGCAACACGGCAAGATAGAAGCTTCAGCTGAAATAAAGCAAATATTAAACATTAGAAGATAGGCAAAAAACAAATATGCAGCAAAAAGGGAAGCAGCCTCAGGTATCCGCCAAAATAAGTTTACAAACTAACTTGTAGAAGCCCCTAATTTTCAATAATAATATTAATAACTTTACAGCCAGCTTTTACTATACATTACTACAAGCGTACCTTTTTTACCCAACATGGAAAATTGCCTGTATTATTATCGATGATAAAAACAACACACTCGAAAAATTCCAGAGCACGTTTTACATACATAAGATACCCAGAGTACAGCTTTCTATACAAAGCAATCTTCCATGTTGGGACTTGAAACATGCATGTAATAATGTACAGTCAAAGCTAGCTGTAGAATTATTAACTGGTGCAATACACATCATAGACTTCGCTTCAATGTTATGCCTAGTACCGAACACCACAAGACGTGCACACGCCACAGTTTCTGTGTATTTATTACAAATATGTAGCGTAGAAGAAAACAACTAAACACGCTACAACCACACAAACTCAATAAACACTGAACGAGGTATAGTTAGCTCATGCATTTAAATACACCAGTAAAATAAAAAAAGATATTACTTACGATTACGAAGCACATCGGCAAGACTCCAACTCCTTCACAAGCGCCGGAACTCGCAATAAAGATTCTGCGTAACTTACGTCACTTACTACGTGACATCACGTGATGCGATTCAACAAATGTTATTGGCTGCTCATTACGGAAGTAAAATACATGCAAGATATTATACGAAGCGCCACGCAACGACAAAAAAAAGCATATTATTGTGGCATTTACTTCAAGACATATATAACATAGCAAATATATGACATCAATTATAGTTACTCTTATATATTACAATAATATATAATAACAAACTAATTACGGGAAAGAAGTTTACAGTATTCTTGTGTTTTTGCTTTGGCCGTTCGATACGCAGTACAAACCAAACTGTTCGCTTTCGATAATAATACTGCTATGCACTTTAAAATTAGCCTAGGCCACACGCAGAAACACAACGCTAAAGCATTAAACAAAAGGAAAAATGTATAATGCACCGCATGTGGTACGTCAATTAAAAGGGCACCAAATAGTGCGGCAGACTTCATAAACGTTAAACTAAATGCTCTTTTTACTTAAATTCGAAAGCCAGCATATTAGTGCCGATAAAAAAAAAATAACAACAATGAGGCATGCTAGAGTTGCATACAACTGCTAAGTACTGCAACAACTAACGTTTTCAACAACAGGAAGATTATGCATAGGATGTACATAGCTAAACACATTCTAACATCGCAGTCAGTCTAGAGGAACATGTTACAACAAGCATTAGGAATGCATTAGATTGGCCTTTTAAAAAAAATAATATAATGGCATTGTAAATGGCAATGGGTTTGAGCCACTCTGCACTACCACTCTACACTCTGCACAACAAATCTGCACTCTGCATTACAAAGCTGTGCTCTAAAGTGCCACTCTGCACTACCTCTCTGCACTACCACTATACACTCTGCAATACCACTCTGCACTCTGCACTACCATTCTGCACTCTGCACTCTTAATCTGCACTCTGCACTCTTAATCTGCACACTGCACTCTTAATCTGCACACTACACTACCACTCTGCACTACCACTCTGCACTCTGCAATACCATTCTGCACTCTGCACTACCACTCTCTACCCTGCACTACCACTCTGCACTCCCACTCTGCACTCCCACTCTGCACTCCCACTCTGCACTTCCACTCTGCACTTCCACTCTGCACTTCCACTCTGCACTTCCACTCTGCACTTCCACTCTGCACTACCACTCTGCACTACCACTCTGCACTACCACTCTGCACTCTGCACTGCTAATCTGCATTCTGCACTAACAGTCTGCATTATCACTCAGCACTACCACTCTGCACTACCACTCTGCACTACCATTCTGCACTACCACTCAGCATTACTACTCTGCAGTACCACTATCCACTCTGCACTACCAAACTGCAGTCTGCACTATCAATCTGCAATCTGCACTACCAATCTGCACTCAGCACTAACCATCTGCACTCTGCACTACCACTCGCTTTGGCAATCTGCACTCTACACTACCACTTGCACTCTCAATCTGAACTCTGCACTACAACTCTGCACTACCACGAAGCACTACCACTCTGCATTACAACTCTGCAGTACCACTCTCCAATATTACTCAGCACTCTACACTAACACTCTACACTATGCATTACCACTCTGCACTCAGAACTACCACTCTGCACTCTGCACTACTACTCTGCACTCTTTACTCTCAATCTGCACTCTACACTACAACTTTCCGCTCTGCACTACCACTCTGCACTACCACTCTGCACTACCATTTTGCACTACGACCTGCATTACCACTCTACAGTTTGCACTGACACTCTGCAGTACAAATATGCACTATGCATTACCAGTCTGCACACTCAAGCTACACTAGAACTGTTTGCTCTGCACTACCACTCAGCGCACTGCATTATCACTCTGCCCTCAGCACTCCCACTCTGCACTCTGCACTACCACTCTGCACTACCACTCTGCGCTCTGTACTACCATTCTGCGCTCTGCACTACCACTCTGCGCTCGGCACTACCACTCTGCACTCTGTACTACCACTCTGCGCACTGCACTACCACTCTGCGCACTGCACTACTACTCTGTGCCCTGCACTACCACTCTGCGCTACCACTCTGCACTCTGCAATACCACTCTGCACACTGCACTAACACTCTGCATTACAAATCTGCACTCTACATTCTTGATCAGCACTATGCACTACCACTCTACACTACCATTCTGCACTATGCATTACTACTCTGCATTCTGCACTACTATTCTACATAACAACACTGCAATACCACTCTGCAATACAACTCTGCACTCTGCATTACCAATCTGCATTCTGCAATACCCACCTACATCCAGCAGTACCAATCTGCACTCTGCACTATTAATCTGCACTCTGCACTACCATTATGCACTCTTCACTCTTAAGCTGCACTCTACACTTTGCACTACCACTCTGCACTACCACTCTACACTACAACTTTGCACTACAACTTTGCACTACCACTCTGCACTACCACTCTGCACTACCACTCTGCACTACCACTCTGCACTACCACTCTGCACTACCACTCTGCACTACCACTCTGCATTACTACTCTGCACTACCACTATCCACTCTGCACTACCAAACTGCAGTCTGTACTACCAATCTGCAATCTGCACTACCAATCTGCACTCAGCACTAACAATCTGCACTCTGCACTACCACTCGCTTTGGCAATCTGCACTCTACACTACCGCTTGCACTCTCAATCTGAACTCTGCACTACAACTCTGCACTACCACGAAGCACTATTACTCTGCATTACAACTCTGCACTACCACTCTCCAATATTACTCAGCACTCTACACTAACACTCTGCACTAACACTCTGCACTATGCATTACTACTCTGCACTCAGAACTACCACTCTGCACTCTGCACTACCACTCTGCACTCTGCACTACCACTCTGCACTCTGCACTACCACTCTGCACTCTTTACTCTCAATCTGCACTCTGCACTGCAACTTTTTGCTCTGCACTACCACTCTGCACTACCATTTTGCACTACGACCAGCATTACCACTCTACAGTTTGCACTGACACTCTGCACTCTGCAGTACAAATATGCACTATGCATTACCAGTCTGCACACTCAAGCTACACTAGAACTGTTTGCTCTGCACTACCACTCATCGCACTGCATTACCACTCTGCCCTCAGCACTCCCACTGTGCACTCTGCACTACCACTCTGCATTACCACTCTGCGCTCTGTACTACCACTCTGTGCTCTGCACTACCACTCTGCACTTGGCACAACCACTCTGCACTACCACTCTGCGCTCTGCACTACCACTCTGCGCTCTGCACTACCACTCTGCGCTCTGCACTACTACTCTGCGCCCTGCACTACCACACTGCGCTACCACTCTGCACTCTGCAATACCACTCTGCATACTGCACTACCACTCTGCATTACAAATCTGCACTCTACATTCTTGATCAGCACTATGCACTACCACTCTACACTACCACTCTGCACTATGCATTACCACTCTGCATTCTGCACTACTATTCTACATAACAACACTGCAAAACCACTCTGCACTACAACTCTGCACTCTGCATTACCAATCCACATTCTGCAATACCCACCTACATCCAGCACTACCAATCTGCACTCTGCACTATTAATCTGCACTCTTCACTCTTAAGCTGCACTCTACACTACAACTCTACACTTTGCACTACCACTCTGCACTACCACTCCACACTACAACTTTGCACTACAACTTTGCACTACAACTTTGCACTACCACTCTGCATTACCACTCTACACTTTGCACTGCCACTCTGCACTCTGCACTACCACTCTGCACTCTGCACTACAAATCTGCACTCTGCATTACAACGCTGCGCTCTGAAGTGCCAATCTGCACTATGACTCTGCACTACCACTCTGCACAACAACTCTGCACAACAACTCTGCACAACAACTCGGCACAACAACTCGGCACAACAACTCGGCACAACAACTCGGCACAACAACTCGGCACAACAACTCTGCACAACAACTCTGAACAACAACTCGGCACAACAACTCGGCACAACAACTCAGCACAACAACTCGGCACAACAACTCGGCACAACAAATCAGAAACTCTGCAATATACACTACCAATCTGCACTCAGCACTACCAATCTGCATTACCACTCTGCACAACAACTCCGCACTACCACTCTGCAATATGCATTACCAATCTGCACTATGCACTAAATATGCACTCTGCACTACCAAACTGCATTCAGCACTACCAATCGACACGCTGCACTACCAATACTCACACTGCACACTCAATCTGCACTCTGCACTCAGCACTCAGCACTCTGTGCTTTGCACAACAACTCTGCGCTCTGCACTAGCCCTCTGCGCTTTGCACTACACCTCTGCACTCAGCAATACCACTCTGGGCTCTGCACTACAACTCTGCGCTCTGCACTACAACTATGTACTCTACACTACAACTCTGCACTACTACTCTGCACTACAACTCG
The DNA here is from genome assembly GCF_964263255.1 of Lissotriton vulgaris. Lineage (NCBI taxonomy): Eukaryota > Metazoa > Chordata > Amphibia > Caudata > Salamandridae > Lissotriton > Lissotriton vulgaris. The sequence continues at coordinate 29,853 of NW_028249657.1, read as the reverse complement.
GCACTCTGCACTAAACCTCTGCACTCTGCACTACCACTCGGCACTACCACTATGCACTTTGCAATACCACTCTGCACTCTGCACTACCACTCGACACTCCGCACTACCAATCTGCACGCTGCACTACCAATCTGCACGCTGCACTGCCAATATGCACTCTGCACTCTTAATATGCACTCTACACTACCACTCTGCACTACCACTCTGCACTCTGCAATACCATTCTGCACTCTGCACTACCACTCTCTACCCTGCACTACCACTCTGCACTACCACTCTGCACTTCCACTCTGCACTTCCACTCTGCACTACCACTCTGCACTACCACTCTGCACTACCACTCTCCACTACCACTCTCCACTACCACTCTCCACTACCACTCTCCACTACCACTCTCCACTACCACTCTGCACTACAACTCTGCACTACAACTCTGCACTACCACGAAGCACTACCACGAAGCACTACCACTCTGCATTACAACTCTGCACTACCACACTACAATATTACTCAGCACTCTACACTAACACTCTGCACTAAACACTCTGCACTATGCATTACCACTCTGCACTCTGCACTACCACTCTGCACTCTGCACTTATACTCTGCACTCTTTACTCTCAATCTGCACTCTACACTACAACTTTTCGCTCTGAACTACCACTCTCCACTACCACTCTGCACTACCACTTTGCACTACGACCTGCATTACCACTCTACAGTTTGCACTGACACTCTGCACTCTGCAGTACAAATATGCACTATGCATTACCAGTCTGCACAATCAAGCTACACTAGAAATGTGTGCTCTGCACTACCACTCTGCGCACTGCATTACCACTCTACCCTCAGCACTACCACTCTGCACTCTGCACTACCACTCTGCGCTCTGTACTACCACTCCGCACTCTGCACTACCACTTTGCGCTCTGCATTACCACTCTGCGCTCTGCACTACCACTCTGCGCTCTGCACTACCACTCTGCGCTCTGCACTACTACTCTGCGCCCTGCACTACCACTCTGCACTACCACTCTGCACTCTGCACTACCACTCTACACACTGCACTCCCACTCAGCATTACAAATCTGCACTCTACATTCTTGATCAGCACAATGTACTACTACTCTACACTACCACTCTGCACTATGCATTACCACTCTGCATTCTGCACTACTATTCTACATAACGACAATGCAATACCACTCTGCAATACAACTCTGCACTACCAATCAGCATTCTGCACTACCCACCTACATCCTGCACTAACAATCTGCATTCTGCACTATTAATGTGCACTCTGCACTACCATTCTGCACTCTTCACTCTTAAGCTGCACTCTACACTACAACTCTACACTTTGCACTACCACTCTGCACTACCACTATGCACTAAAACTTTGCACTACCACTCTGCATTACCACTCTGCATTACCACTGTATACTTTGCACTGCCACTCGGCACTCTGCAGTACCAATCTGCGTACTGCACTAACACTCTGCACTCTGCACTACCACTCTGCACTCTGAACTACCACTCTGGATTACCACTCTACACTTTGCACAGCCACTCTCAATCTGCAGTACCAATCTGCACTATGCACAACAAATCTGCAGTCTTCACACTCAATCTGCACTAGACACTCTGTGCTCTGCACTACCACTCTGCACACTGCATTACCACTCTGCGCTCAGCACTACCACTCTGCGCTCTGCACTACCACTCTGCGCTCTGCACTACCACTCTGCGCTCTGCACTACCACTCTGCGCTCTGCACTACCACTCTGCGCTCTGCACTACCACTTTGCGCTCTGCACTACCACTCTGCGCTATGCTCTATCACAACTTTGCATTAAAACTCTGCATTACAACTCTGCACTCTGCACTACAAATCTGCACTCTACAGTACCACTCTGCACTACAACTCTACACTATACACTCTCAATCTGCAATCTGCACTCTCAAACTGCACTAGGCACTACCACTCTGCACCCTCAATCTGCACTCTGCACTCTGCATTACAACTCTGCACTACCACTCTGCACTTCGATTAACACTCTGCACTCTGCACTCTGCACTACCACTCTGTACTTCCACTCTGCACTCTGCACTACGACTCTGCACTCTAACACCACTCTGCATTACCACTCTGCACTCTGCAATACTACTCTGCACTCTGCACTACCAATCTGTACTCTGCACTACCACTCTGCACTCTGCATTACCAATATGCATTCACCACAACACATGGCAAACTCATGGAAAATTAATGAAGTGACATAAAAGGTGAGGATGGGATACTCTGCTATTATAAAGTTCGTAAAAGAACAAGATTACATACAAAAAAGAAATAGCACAGAGGGCAAACACTTTTGCGATCGCAATTGTAAAGAAAAACAGCACAAAAGGCGATCACTTTCACGATCGCAATTAGGACATTGTTACAAAAGCCTCTTATCACTTGAGGTAGACAGTTCACAAGGATTCAGGCAAAAGGTGAACGCTATGGTGAACGCGCGCACACCATCTGGAATGCATTTGGAAGCACCCTGACAGCTACAAATTAAAATTAATGGACCGCCATGCGCAAAACGGCATTGAAAATGCCAAAAATGGCAGACAAAAATTGCATATAGCCTATCGCATTAAGGCTACTAAAAGACAGCACAGCAAAGACGAATCAGTATGCAGATGCCATAAAAAAAACGCACATGCTAAGGAATGTTTCTAGCACGAGCCCTAAAGAAACTTTTTTTTTTCCCGAACAATAGAAGCTCAGAGCTACGCATCACTTCGTGGTGACGTACGCCGAACGCAAAAAAGGATACTTATAGCTAACTAAAATGCGTAGGTAAAAGCAATTGCATAATAGAAAATGCTATCCAATAACAGAAAGAGGTGACAGTAAAATTACAGCACTTTTCTACTACTCTTAAAGAATAAACACCTGGGCACCGATAGAACTATAGCAGCAAGAACTTAATGCATTTTATAGCAGCACCATGAATACCTATAGACGAGAGTGTTTATAAAAGTACCGCGTGTGACACCGTATCAAATGCGACAGAAAGGTCTAATAATACAAGTTCCATTGTTTCCCCAGTATACATCATATTCGGATGTTAGCTGTCACTCCAAGTTACGTAGTCTAAGTTAAAAAGCTTACATAAAAAGAAATTGTTGCAGGGGCAATAAACAAGGTATTTTTTTTAACTCAGTGAAGAACTGATGAACATGTTTTCCAAGAATTTTAAAAAAATAAACAGAAGAGAAATTGGCCGAACATTGAAGAGCATGTTTGAATCAGCTACAAGTTTCGTCAAACAAAGGATGAACAATTGCATGCTTCCATTCTGCTGAAAAATAAGTTGCTGAACAGAAGGATTAGAAGGCCAGTAATCGTAGTCATAGCATTGCTAATTAATTGCTTTACAATAGAACATGGTAATGGTCTTTTAGTAAGCCAAATTTGATCATGTTCAGTAAGTCAATAACAGAATAAATACGCAGTAAAAACGAGCATTTTAGTGTAGCATGCATGTTAACAGTGACATATAAATATGATACATTCATATTATTGCAATAGTCCTTTGTTGGGCTATTAAGGATAGTGTTTGACTGATTTTTATCCTTTTGTATATGTTCAATACCCTGGTAAATTTTATACACTTTCTTTAAAAAAATATAATAGCACTCATATACTATATTTTAAATATTGCAGCAGATGCAATATAATAGCACTCATATACTATATTTTTAATATTGCAGCAGATGCAAGTTCAAGATGCACTTATAGTAATGTTCAAAATGCATGCATTGCATTTGTATGTACAAATTATAAAGCATTGCATAATGCTTGCTACTTTCTGCATACAAATGCAAATAGATAACATAGGTACTTCGAATATACACCCAACATCCCCCCATTAACAAAGGGAACCTGCAACAACTCCAGTCAGTTAAGTTTTACATGCTTTTTTACAGCATGAAAATTGCTGGATGAAAGCATGTATCAGAGTACATACTAATCTACCTAACAATCTATAACAAACATTGTCACGATATTAGTGCTTTATTGACACAGTTTTAAGCCAACAGCAGCAAAAAAAATGCAAACAAAAAAAAGAATACACCAGTCATTTCATTGTAATACTAAGTTCCAGCTCAGCAATTACTTACGCCAAGCCACAGAATGCAAAAATACTGCAATAGTAATAAGCCCCCATAGCTGTACATTTAAGTGTACAGAAAAAAAATCATTGTACAACTATATCAGTACATATTACTCTATATAAATACAAAAAAAACTAAAATTACTTGATATGTTCACATATAAAAAACTGTCATTTACAACCAAGCATACTAATATTATACATAAATGCATAATGTTGTATATGTAAATGTGTTAATATGTAATGAATGCATACATGTATAACAACAAATGATATAAAATTGAACATATAAAAAGTACCAGATTAATTTGGGTTACAGGTTCTTCAAAAAGAAGAAGTTATCAACAAGGTAAGATATATTATTTTAATAAATAGATGTAATTTACAAGTTTAAAATATATTTCTCAATTAGCTTACATAATTTTATGTTACATAAGAATTAGATAAACAGTAATAGTAGCAAATTACTTATTAGGCATATTACAACACAACATTACAATATTACACTGATATCTATATAAATTCACCTAATAAACAACATACAAAAAGTATAATTAATATACTTTAAAAGTATAATAAAACAGTAATACTACAGTACAATATCTTAAATAAGTTATTAAAATGCATAATTTCATACAAGCAGAATACCATCAAGGCCATGAAAAATTTTCAACAATTTCAAGAGGTAAACAATGCTTACCAAATAGTTTCTTTGCAATTATTCACCACAATGATAAAATACCACATTTATGGAATGCAGAAGATTTACATTATATAATGAATCTTGGAGATGCATTATATATACAAATGAACTCTATTAATAAGCAAGATTTTATGCATCCTGATGATCTTCCGAAATATGTCACACATGGAAATAATGTATATTCAATTACACTAATACAACCATACTATGGTAACATATTTAGACGATTTGATTTATCATATCCAGACATACAGGAAGCATTAAATTTATCATTAGCATATTCAGGAGTATTACTTTGCATGGATATCTATGTTATTTCGATCTTTAAGTATGAAGATACTTATTTTATATTTGATTCACATAGTCGAGATAGCAATGGCATGCCACATCCAAATGGCACTTGTGTAGTAATAAAAAAAAAAACTTTTCAAGAAGTAATACATTGTATTAATACTTTAGCAAGTAACATAAAATCAATAGATGCTACAGATGTACAATTTGAATTAACACCAATTAATGTTAAGAAAATAAAAACTGCATCATTTAAAAAAGCTTTAAAATTAAAGCACACAAACACACAAGAAAAGACAACTTTTTTTGTGCATAATACTAACATATTTCCAGAGCCATATAACAGTAGTAGGGAAACTGGAGAATCATCAAAAAACAAGTTATATCAAAAACAGACTAATACTAGGACATATGCAGAAGTAGCAAGTTCATTACCAAATGTAACATCTAAAGTTGTTACAACACCCAAAAAAGTTACTAAACGACCGAACACGAATAAAATTAAATGTAATAACATAAAACAAATTAAAAAATATAAACTGATAGAAAACAATGTCATGCAAAGTACAAATGTAAGCAGCAAAACAAATGGAAATATAGAACACAAAAAGTTACCATATATTGAAAACATGCCAAATATTGCCAAAAGTAACAAAATAGTCTCTAATATACATTGTAAAGATAGCATAAAAAATAGTGAAATCCAACAATATGTAGTACAAAACATAGATGCACACGAAACAAAATCAGATAATAATAACAATACAAATAATGACATACTCATAAAAGTACATTTTGACATCAATAATATACAATTAGAAGAAAAACAAATACAAAACATATACATTTGCAATCTAATGTTTGCTATTATATACAATAAAATAACAAACAGTACAAAATGGAGGACAGAAGATATGCATTACATAATGCAACTTAGCAAACTAATGTATCTAGACATGATATCTTTCTATAACAAAGAAAACATAAATATAGAAGATGTACCAAGTTACATTGAATACAATAATACTATATATTCAATTCATATGCAAAAGCAACTTATACATAACATATTAAAAAATAATACATTAGAATTAAACATAGCGTTAGCTTTAAAAAATATATTAACTATATATCAAACTGTCATCATATATTTTAATTCCATTAAGACTGTTATTACTAAAACAAATGACAACTATTTTATTTACTACTCATATACAGCACACATTGAGCAAACATTACATAGGAATATCATAACAATAGCAAACAACACAAAAACATATAACAATCTTATGCACCATATAATAATGCTTGTGAACAATATACTACCATTTAATGATAATTTAATAGTAATACAAATAATACCTATAACTGTAACTGCAATTCTTAAAGCTTCTTTTAAAAAATCCCAAAAAAGATTAGCTTTAAAACAAAAAATACAAACTGGTACACAAATGCAAATACATTATAGCCAAAAAATATCCACTTCAATTTTAGCTGATATGCCTGCAAATATTATAACAAATCTCAGCAGCATAGAAAATAATAGTAACACCAATGTTAACAAAAATATTACAAGTAACAGAATACCAGATCAAGAAATTAATATCTTGCAAGCAAAAGCTCCGAAAAGAAGCAAACATGCTGAAACTACTATACAAAATTTTAATGCATGTAATAAACAATATTTAGATGATAATATATCACTAAAAAAAACTATAATAAATAACTTCCATACTCAAATACAATATGGACCAGAATTTATATGTACTATTTGTAACCAAATGTGGCACAAACAAACAGTTAAAAATATCTGTAATGTTATTGACAAGGAAATATTCACATTATGTAACATTAGTGATAATCCAACAAATTATATATGTACTACATGTAATACATATATAATTGCAAACAAAATACCACCATGTTCAGTTTATAATGGTATGAGTTTTCCTCATAAACCACCTGAACTATATTTGTTTGATTTAGAAGAGAGATTAGTATCTCCAAGAATACCTTTTTTGCAAATTAAAACATTGCCACGTGGGTTTCAGAAAGCATTAACAGGTGCGGTTGTTAATGTACTAGCTGATGTTATGACAACTATTACAATACTGCCAAGACAAATATCTGATAGTATGACAATACCAATTAAGTTAAAAAGAAGATTACGATATAAATCCTACACACATTATGAAAATGTAAGACCTAACATAGTAAAAAAAGCAGCTTTATATTTAGCTTGCAATAGTGATTTGTTTAAAGAATATGGAGTAACAATCAATCCAGAATGGGAATACACACCATATGAAACTACTACTAATGATAATACTTCTGAAACAAATATTTCTTCAACCAGTTCAGATAACATACCTGTGGGCAATTTAGATACATTATTAACTAGTGAAACAATTACAACAAATAATATCAATGTCTTAAATTTAGCACCTGCTGAATATAATACACCACGTGGATTATATGAAGATAAAGATTCTGAATATTTAGCATTTCCAACAATATTTTGTGGTAAACGTAGACCAGATAATGAGAATAGACATGTACCAGTACATTATAGTACAATATGTAAATGTGAATTACGAAGTCATGACAAAAGAGTAGCTAATAATATAACAAATCTTTTTTTTAAATTAAAGAAATTGCAAATTAAACAGGTACAAGACAAAATATTTATATCAGTTAGAAAACATTTTACTAATGGAAAAGTTATAACAGTAAAGGATATAAAGGACAACTTACAAAGCATACTACAATACAATGAGGGATACAAAATATTAAAAACAATAAGAAGTTCTCCTCCCTACTGGGAAAATTGCAAAAGAGATCTGTTTGCAATGATAAGACAAATAGGTATCCCAACTTTTTTTTTAACTTTATCAGCAGCAGAAACAAAATGGTACCATTTAATTAATATACTCTTACGCATAAAAAAACAGAAAGAATGTACCAAAGAAGAATTCAAAACTATGTCTTGGGAAACAAAGTGCAGTTTAATACAGCAAGACCCTATTACATGTGCACGGCACTTTGATTATCAAGTAAGAAAATTATTCAACTGCATTTTATTGCATAACAGCAATCCAATAGGTAAAGTAATAGATTACTTCTATAGAGTTGAATTTCAACAAAGAGGATCGCCACATATACATGCATTGCTATGGATTAATAAAGCACCACAATATAGCATAAACAAAGATAAGGAAGTTATTAATTTCATTAACAAACACATAACATGTAACAAATCAGAAGACACTTCTTTAGAACATTTACTCCCATTACAAAAACACGGACATACTAAAAATTGTCGGATAAAACACAAACGAACATGCAAATATCAATACCCAAAATATCCTATGGCACATACAATGATATTAAAGCCACTAGAATTAGATACAACAGATATAACACTAAAGCAACAAATAAATATAATTCATTCGACAATGAATACCGAACAATTTCCAAGCTACACAAATGAAGAATTTTTAGAACAAATGCAATTAACTGAGGAGCAATATATAAAATGCATACAATCACAACTCAACAAAACAACTATTGTTTTAAAAAGAACACCAGCTGAATGTTTTATTAACAATTACAATAAAATAATTTTACAAGCATGGCAAGCTAACATAGATATGCAGTATGTTCTAGACGCATATGCTTGTGCTGTATATATTGTGTCATATATTAGCAAATCACAACGAGGACTAAGTAAAATGATAGCACAAGCTGCCAAAGAAGTTAGTCATAATGTAAACATTAAAGAACAATTAAAGCATATAGGTAATAAATTCTTAAATTGCACTGAAATAAGTGCACAAGAGGCTGCTTACCTTATATTGCAAATGCCATTAAGGAAAAGTTCTAGATCATTTGTATTTATAAATACAAGTATACCTAATCAAAGAACTTACTTATTGAAAGACATAAAGACAATAAATATGATGCCAGAAACATCAACAGAAGTACAATTTGAAAATGTTATTAATAAGTATACCAAGCGTCCAATTTCATTAGAACAATGTACTTTAGCTGATTATGCATCAAAATATGATGCAACCCAAAAAAATAAAAAAAAAGTGCTCAGCACATATGATGATTTACTTTTGGAAACAAATTTTTATAGCTCAGACGATGAAGAACTACAAATAGGTGAAACAGTTAATAATAGAAACAGCTTAATTTATGGTTGTCGGAAAAAAACAAAATAATTAGGTACTGCAAATTTAATAAAGTTAATGACTCTGAAAATTATTACAGAGAGCTGCTAATGCTTTACTACCCATGGAGAATAGAAAATAATATAATTGCAAACAAAAAAACTTACTACGAAAGATACTTACAAATACAAACAGAAGCAGATAAAAACTATAACTTATATAATAAGAAACAGATAATGCTTAATGAAGAAGTTACACATAATAATGAAAACATGCTAACACCACCAGCATCACCTACAGCAGCAATTTTAATAAATAACAAAGAAAATAACACACAAGATTATCAACAGGATGCACATTATGACCTAGCATTAGATTTAGGAATTAGAAGTATAACAGAGGAAGAATCATTAATAAATAATTTAATGCCAGAAGAAGAATACAATAATATTATGCAAAATTTAACATCAGAACAACTAAACTTTGTATATCACCATTTACATTGGCTCAAAACTCAAACAACACCTTTCTTTACTTTTTGTACTGGTGGTGCAGAAGTAGGGAAAAGTTTTGTTATTACTGCACTTTACCAAACTTTGTTAAGATACTTCAATACAAGAGCAGGAGAAAACCCTGATAACATTCATATATTACTTACAGCACCAACAGGAAAAGCAGCACATAATATACATGGACAAACATTACATAGTACATTTAAAATACCAATTTCACAAACTTTGACATATAAACAATTAACACATGAAAACAGAGGTGCATTACAAAGTAGATTAATGCATTTAAAAGTATTAATAATAGATGAAATATCAATGGTAGGCACAAATATGTTTACCTTTATACATAATAGAATGCAAGAAATAAAATCATCAAACGAACCTTTTGGAGGGATATCAGTGTTAGCTATTGGAGACTTTTACCAATTAAAACCAGTTTTTGATACATATATTTTTGAAAACTCAAAACAAATGTATGGACCATTGACTACAAACTTGTGGCAAACACATTTTAAATTATATGAACTCACAAAAATTATGAGACAAATAAACGGTTTGCCATTTGCCCAAATGCTTAATAGATTAAGAATAGGTGAACATACAAATGAAGATATAAAAATGATAAAATCTCGCCAAATAGAACCTGCCTCAAATATAATACGACAAATACCATATATAATGGCTACTAACAAAGAAGTTAATGAAGTTAATAATAATGTTTTAATGCAGCATATAAAACAATATCCAATGTATACAACAATAGCGACAGATACAGTAGCAGCAGACTTAACTCCAGAAGCAAAAGAAAGTATAATCCAAAGATTACCAACAAATGCAACAGAAACAATGGGCTTGTCAAAGATTTTGCATATTGCCATAAAGTTACGTTATGATATAACTTCTAATATTAATGTTAATGATGGTTTGACTAATGGTGCAACAGGAATAGTTGAATATGTAGATACCACAAATGATCTACCAATTATTATTTGGATACAATTTGATAAATCTAAAATAGGTACAGAAACAAGACAACAAAACAAGCATTTATACCATACAAATATTTCAAATAATTGGACACCAATATTACAAATTTCAAGACATTTTCAATATAGCAAAAAATTTATTACGATAATACGAAAGCAATTTCCATTACGCCAAGCATCTGCACGTACTATACATAGAACACAAGGTGAAACAATAGAACCATTATATATACATTTCAATAACACCAAAACACATCACTTACATTATGTAGCAATAAGCAGAGCAAAATCTTTGCTAAACATTTATATCAGAAATTTTAATGAAAAAAAAATAATGACATACTCAAAAGTTCAGGAAGAAATGTTACGCTTAAGAACACATATGTTGTTACAAATATCTATAACACAAATACAGCAATACAAAAAATGATTAACAATCATAGTACATAACATAAGGTCATTACAGAAACATTGTAAAGCACTTAAAAATGATAATAATATATTAAATGCTGACATCTTATGTTTAACTGAAATTAACATTACACATAAGACACCTCACACAGATTTTGATATTGAGCATTATAATTGTATAATATTTGACAAATTTTATAACAAAGATACAAAACATGGCATTGCAATATATTACAAAAAACAACATACAATACATCCAATATTTGCAACTATACAACAAATTGACATTTTACATTTCACAAAAAACATTAACAACACAAACTATTTGATAATATTTATATACAAACCACCCAAAGTTGCACTTCAAGTATTATTAACAATATTAACAAATACATTAAATGCATACCCAACTCATAAATATATCATAATGGGTGATTTCAATACTGATTTACAACAAGCAACACACAATACACATTTGCTATTAAGTTACATGAAAACATATTTTGATTGCATACAAAAAATTACCACACCAACAACCAACTACAACTCTTTGCTAGACCACATTTTTACAAATGTAAATATCACAAATTGCGGCACACTAGAATCATATTATAGCGATCACAAACCAATTTGGATAGCTATCTAAAGAAATACAATATACTGTTATAAGAATGAATTGTTTTTTAACAAGATCACAAATAATGTTTATTTTCCTAATTTATATTTCACAGATGATGACCATTCAAGAATTAAAGAACATCAAAGAAGATAATACAAAACCATATCAAAAGCCAATACGTGTTAACATTATTAAATGTTCTGCAAAAACATATTTCAAAAATGCAAAACAAGAAAATAAAGTTTTATATCATATGGCTTTGGCAGATGAAACTGACTGTATAAAAGCAACATGTTACAATGAAGATTATTATCATCAAGCAAAAGAGCAAAATGGATTGATAATTCGCAATTATATTATCAAAAATGATATCTTGTTATTAACAAAACAAACAAAGATTGGAAGGATGCCACCACTTAAACTTTCAGCAGCTATTATCCAAGAAGCTGAATATATTCTACAGCCGCTACCACCACCAGTTTCTCCAATAAAAGCTGTACGGGAAGCTAATGTAAAGACACTACTAACAGTGTCAGGGACAATAACAGAGGTAAGCTGCATTCTATTACTTTATAACTTGCAAATATTTGTCTATGTTCTTGTATTATTAATAAAACAATGTATAAATGCCAGCATAACTAGTTTAAAAAGAAAATTGCACTATAATGTTTGGCAATTATAGATTAACAAACACCTTACAACATTACAATGCTCAGATTGAATAGTATTATATATTTTACTATAACATTTTCAAACTAAATTTAGATGTGCTATACAAAAAAAAAGTATAACTCACCAATATAAGGTAAGTAAAGCGCTTTATATATAATATTTGCCCAAAACGTTTTTAAGAACATTACTCAAACACTAAATGCCAGTCCAAAAACAACAATAACCCAACAATATAAGGTAAGTTAAGCACTTTATATATAAAAACAAAAATAACAAAGCAATATAAGGTAAGTAAACAGCTTTAGATATGCTAATATTTGACTCAAAAGATTTTTACTAACAAAATCCAAAAAATATAAGTCATTCAAAAAACAAGAATTACACAACAATATAAGTTAAGTAAAGCACTTTATATATGTTAATATTTGTAAAATTGTTTTTAAATAATATTAATCGGACACTATGTACCATACAAAAAAGAATAATTACCCAACAATATAAGGTCAGTAAAGCGCTTTATATGCTGATAAATGCACAATCATTTTAATAACATTAGTCAGATGCTCTGTGACATTAAAAGAAGAATAACACACTAATATAAGGTAAGTAAGGTGCTTTAATTATGCTCATATTTGCCCACAAAGTTTGTCATAACATAATGCAAAAACGTTATGCCATTAAAAAAACAAAAATAAACCAACAATATAAGGTAAGTAAAGCCCTTTATATATATTAATATTTGCAAAAATATTTAAATAACATTTGCCATATGCTTTGTACCATACAAAAAACGAGAAAAAACTACCCATTTAGAGAAAGTAAAGCGCTTCATATATGCTAATAATTGCCAACAAAACTATAAATAACATTAGACAACCACTATGTGCCATGCAAAAACAAGATTTACACACCAATATAAGGGAAGTAAAGTGCTTTATATATATTAATATTTCAAAAAAAAAAACCTCATCACATTGTACAATCCGTCGGTGCCATACCAAAAAAAACATTATCTCAGTAAGTAAAAGAATTTACATATATGTCTATATACGAAAACTTACTATTACTTAACAATAAGATTCTATTACATTGTAATTGCTTGGATTATTGTACATTAACACTATAATGCCTAATTTAGCTGACCAAAATATGCAAGTTCTACCATTAAAATATTGCTATATATAACAATACATGCTTATTTTATTACCATTGATTTGACAGTATAACAAATGTAAATATAAATGTTGCAACATTCCACTTACAAAAATTACAACTAAAAAACAACAATAGAAGGTAAGTAAACTATTTTACAAATATTACTATTTGCAAATAAATCATAAGTACGGTAACTATTGCAAACAAAATGGAATATGTCTACTTAAACATTTACTTGTCAATAGCTCATACATGTTTACTGATACTTGTGAAAATTAAGCTATTTACTGAAATAATATGACTTACTTTATATTTTGACAAATAACAAGTAATCTCTTTAATGCTCTAAAAATTTAGAATAATCCACTGAAAAAAATGCAAACAACTATATTTTGACCTGCATATAATTATATAAACAATAACAAAAAATTCCAATTGTCTAAACTACAGGTTGAAGCAACAAAAAATATATTTGTTGGAGGACAAGAAACGAAAATTAAAAGTATCACAATAAACTATGCGACTGACTCTGTAAAAGTTAGTCTATGGAGAGAAGCCACGGATTTTCCAATTGACATTGGCAAATATGTACAAATAATGCATGTAACTGTACATGAATTCAACAATGAAAAAATACTAAATACAACAAGACATACCACAGTAACAGTAAGTATTAGTTTTATTTCTTACAATATTGCAATACTAAAAATAAGAAAGATTATTAATTAACGTTTTTTACAGGTAATAAAACCACCAAAAGAAAACATTACTGTTACATTATTTGGAATGGAAAATACATACGATGAAAAAAGCACTATGACAGTGCAAGTTGAACCAAGTGAAAATTTCCAATCAATGGACATAGACAACACCACTATAATGGACTTCTTAGGAATTGAAACAGATGTAGAAGATTTTGAGGACGCTTTGGTACCACATTTACCATTAACACTGAATGTACTCTTTTGCAACGGTTGTATCACAGACATAATTGAACAAATTTAGCAACGTAACAAAGGAAATTTCTTTTTGGATACCACTAAAAAGTGTTGTATTTAAAAAAAATATATATATACGAAATGTTCCATTTGTTTGCCCTGTTCTTATTACAACATTTCTTATTGCAACTTTAGAGTGAAACTATATTTGATTGTCTCAACAATACTTTTTTGCCCAAATATTATTACTAGATCAAGTACTTTAGATTGTTTAAAATTCAAAACAACATTTAAAAAATGCTTAGTACAAAATATACAAATAGAAAATTTTTCATTGTATTACTATAATGCTTTTGTATTAACAACTTGCAATTTCAACACTATAATTTTATTTTTGCATAAACAATATCTATCAATAATGTTTTGGGATGTTTGCAAAACAATGTAAAAAAATGTAGGTGATAAAAAAGTTTTAAATGCATATTTGTTAGTGCTTGATTTGAGCAGAAATGCAAAATATACTTAAATATTATATATCTGTTTGCAGTGATTAAAGTATGTACAATAGTTAACTATAAGCTTCCTCATATTTCTTTACCATCTAAACATATACATACTAACATATATGCAATTATTATTAAGCGCTTAACAAAAAAGGCTAGCCAAATGTAATTAATTTTAATGAAAAATTGCCTTTGCATTTATATATTTATGGCATATTGTTCAGCTACATACCAGCAGGCTTTATATCAATAAATTGCTACTAATTAAATAAATTTACTATTTATTTCAGTCCACAATACCCAGATAAGTTTCATTCCTGTTCGCCATCACATCAAAAAGGGACACCACCACAAAACTAGAACACAACATAACATCACTCACAAACACGACTGCATCACTCAGAACACCACCACATCACTAAGGCACACTACAACATCACTCAAAGACACAACATAAGACTAAAGAACACAACAACATCACACACAAACACCACCACAACATCACTCAGGGGCCCCACAACATCACACAAGGGCACCACAACATCACACCAGGGCACCACAACATCACACCAGGGCACCACAACATCACACCACGCACCACAACATCACACAAGAGCATCACAACATCACACCGGCGCACCACAACATCACTCAGGGGCACCACAACATCACTATGCGCTACCACAGCATCAATCTGTCCACAGCATCACTCAACACCACAGCATCACTCAGCACCACTCAACGCCACATCACCACTCAACGCCACAACACCACTCAACGCCACAACACTACTCAACGCCACAGCACCACTCAAAACAACAGCACCACTCGACGCCACAGCACCACTCAACGCAACAGCATCACTCAGTGGCACAAAATAACTCAGCACCACAGAATGCCACAGCACCCCTCAACGCCACAGCACCCTTCAACGCCACATCACCCAATGTCACAGAACACCTCCACGCCACAGCACCACTCAACGCCACAGCACCACAGCACCACATAACGCCACAACTCCACTCCACACCACAGCACCGCTCAATGCCACAGCACCGCTCAATGACACAGCGCCGCTCAATGCCACAGCACCGCTCAATGCCACAGCATCACTCAACGCCACAGCATCACAATGCCACAGCATCACTCAACGCCACAGCATCACTCAACGCCACAGCATCACTCAACACCACAGCATCACTCAGTGCCACGAAATAACTCAGCACCACTGAATGTCACAGCACCCCTCAACGCCACAGCACCCTTCAATGCCACATCACCCCGCAACGTCACAGAACACCTCCACGCCACAGCACCACTCAACGCCACAGCACCACAGCACCACTTAACACCACAACTCCACTCCACACCACAGCACTGCTCAATGCCACAGCACCGCTCAATGACACAGCACTGCTCAATGACACAGCACCGCTCAACGCCACAGCACCGCTCAACGCCACAGCATCACTCAATGCCACAGCATCACTCAATGCCACAGCATCACAATGCCACATCATCACTCAACACCACAGGATCACTCAACGCCACAGCATCACTCAACGCCACAGCATCACTCAATGCCACAGCATCACTGAATACCACAGCATCACTCAACGCCACATCACCCCGCAACATCACAGAAAACCTCCACGCCACAGCACAACTCAACGCCACAGCACCACATCACCACTTAACCCACAACTCCACTCCACACCACAGCACCGCTCAATGCCACAGCATCACTCAACGCCACAGCATCACTCAACGCCACAGCATCACAATGCCACATCATCACTCAAAGCCACAGCATCACTCAACGCCACAGCATCACTCAATGCCACAGCATCACTCAATGCCACAGCATCACTCAATGCCACAGCATCACTCAATGCCACAGCACTGCTCAATGCCGCAGCACCGCTCAACGCCACAGCACCACTCAACGCAACAGCACCACTCAACGCCACAGCACCACAGCACCACTGAATGCCACAGCATCGCTCAATGCCACAACACCGCTCAACGATACAGCACCACTCAACGCTACAGCACCACTCAATGCCATAGCATCACTCAACACCACAGCATCACTCAACACCACAGCATCACTCAACGCAACAGCATCACTCTGCACCACTCAACACCACAGCACCACTGAATGCCACAGCATCACTCAGCACCACTGAATGCCACAGCATCACTCAGCACCACTGAAGGCCACAGCATCACTCTGTGCAACTATTCAACAACAACTGGTTCTAATATGTTCTCTCAATGTTTCAAACTTTATTACAAATGTCATAAAAAGGTGTTAATATTTCACTGCTGTTCTTGGATTTTCATCACAATAAAATACACTGAACATAATCTTCCCAAAAAATATTTACAAAACTTTAAGCTATTAAAAATTACAATAACTTTTATTTAAATATTAAATATTTTAAACAAAAAAAACATTGTTATTTGTAATAATATACATCTAAGTCATGTAAATACAACAAATATTGCATTACAAATGCTATAGGTGTCATATTTGCGGAAGTTAGAACTATTGGAATTGTAAATAACAAATCTATTAATTTCACAACTTTCAAAACCAACACATAAATAAAATATTTGTCATTTACAATACCAAAAGCTCAAAATTTCCTAATGCGAGACCTATTGCATTGCAAATGCTTGTTGTAATAGTGTGCACTTTTCCTCTTTACTCATGGTACCTATTTGAGGGTGCACCATGGTACAAACAGGAAAAGTGTGCTCTATGTGTAATAGGGCCCCTAGAAATCAGAAAGTGCTTACACCGAGCTATAGGAGTGTACTTGCATCATGTATATTTTCTATATTCTTGGTACAAAATACAACTTCATGTTAACAAGAGTTCTTATTTGGAGCTGGTAGTTGCCGTTTGGGGCCACCAGCACTCATTTTTGGGGACAGGCACTTATTTTTCGTCATCAGGGTTTGAGCGTGAGCAAGAGAGACAGAAACGCAGAGGACACAGGAGGAACAGAAAGGCAGGAAAAGAGGCAGAAAGGAAGAAAGCAAGCACAAGCAAGAGTGAGATAAGGGGGCAGTGAGTGCCTAAATCTGAATGAAAGAGGTCTGAGGTGAATTCAACATTACACAGCTTTGCTAATGGGTAACTGATTTCTAATTGCACTGATAGAGCAGAGCTTTGGGCCCAACCAATCATGCTGCTACAAATTAAACACTGGGTTGCATCCAAGTATATATATATATATATATATATATATATATATATATATATATATATATATATATATATATATATATATATATATATATATATATATATATATATATCGCTCCACGAATGCCGGGGAAGATTGAAAGGCTGTCTGGGCGGTCCGAGTCACGAAGCCGGCGCTTCTCAAAATATCCGCTCCCAGGTTCTCGTTTTGCATAAAGAACCACTCGGACACCTTGAGTGCTTTTGCTCTGGTTTATTCAGCAAACCGGGAAAAACGACGCGTTTCGGGAATGACCCTTGATCACGCTCGTCAAACTTTCATTGCCACCATGTTTAAATACATAAACAAACCCATTTACACCACGTGACATTTGCTTACAACTGTGGCGGCCATCTTGTAAGGTGCAATGTTGCCTTAAACCACGTATTGACATAGACATTGAAATATCATTTGCCCACTTGGGCAAGACACCAAGAACGGACCAGACCACTGGGGCAAGACTGAAACCATGATGGGTATCACAGCCTAACAAAATGAAATTTTGCAATTGCTTGATTATATGCGTTAGCTTTAATAATAATACAATGAATTGTACTGTGATACGCCTAACAGATACTATCCCGGGTACTTATCAATGTGATAGACATGAGAAATGCATACGTGGTTTAAGGCAACATTGCACCTTACAAGATGGCCGCCACAGTTGTAAGCAAATGTCACGTGGTGTAAATGGGTTTGTTTATGTATTTAAACATGGTGGCACTGAAAGTTTGACGAGCGTGATCAAGGGTCATTCCCGAAACGCGTCGTTTTTCCCGGTTTGCTGAATAAACCAGAGCAAAAGCACTCAAGGTGTCCGAGTGGTTCTTTATGCAAAACGAGAACCTGGGAGCGGATATATATATATATATATATATATATATATATATATATATATATATATATATATATATATATATATATATATTACCTACTGGCAGTCGCCAGTAGGTATATATAGTTAGGATTTTTTTCCTATGGGATTTCTGAAAATTCTATGTTGAATAACTTTGGCGTTTGTAGACGGAATTGGCTGACATTTTCAGGAAAATGGCACATTTTGTTTCTGAGCAGCCCCTGAAAATTTGGGGGGGTTTCATCAAGGGGGGGCCGAGAAAAAAGGGGGGTCCCAAAACGCGTTTTTCCCATTCATTTTGCCATAGGGCGGTTGGAATCACTTTTAGCTCGAACGGCTGAATGGATTTACACGAAACTTGGCAAAATTGTAGATATGGTTTGCCCGACGTGCCTTTGCTATGTCTCAATATATGTGCTCCAGTGGATTTTGAGAAATTAATGTTTCAAAAAACAGATATATCTGTGACAGCGTCCCGGTTAGCGCCCGGGTTCGCGTACCTGACGCGTAACGGAACTTCGCGAGGAGAAGCGGATTGGCTCCCCGGTGACTGTGAACATTCTAAACAGTCCGGAGCGGCCGCCATCTTGTGTCTCGGTAGGATCGAGAAACAAGATGTGGCAAAAACAAAGGGGGAAATGAGCATAAGGGGGCAGAGTACATCCTCCCTGACCCCCTAGGTTTGATGAGGGGGCTTTAAAAGGGCCCCGCGGTGCGCTCGGTACGCGCACCGGGAAGCGGTCCGGTAAGCGTAATATTGGGAAAATAGGATGAAAGAATGTTCAAATATTGTATGTTTATGGATTGTTCTTTTTTGTTTTTTTTTGTTTTTTTTATTTAAGTACCAACATGTAGGTACCAATGCAGAGTCTAAAAATAAAAATACACCGTTTTCTTTGTAAATATCTTGCATATTGTTTCAGAAATTATTGTGGCATATGGAATTCATAGCTTAGTCTGTCAGGAAAGCAGAAACACCATGGAGGCAGGAGATGATAAAGAGATGTTAAATACACATTGGAGATAATATAGTGTAAGAAAGGAAGTAACTATGAGCAAACTTACTATGTAACACAAACAAAGTTGCACAGTATATTTAAAGTCTGACTTTACATTATAATCAATTTGCTAGTACTTTACAAAATACATATAAAAATGAATAATGTGTCAAACAATTTTTGAATTATTAAATATAAATTTATTTTTCTGATTCGTTTTCAAAATTAAAAAGAACTTCTTATAATTCATTGTCAGAATTTTTTTCATTTTCAATTAGGAAATCTACTGATTCTACACATTGCAGAAGTTCAAAGTCCCGTGATTCATCATAGAATTCAGAGTCAATTTTTGTATCTGTGTTGCTTCCTGCAACAATTTCCAAGTTAGTTATGTTCTCTCCTTCCATTTTTGTGCTGTAAAATCAATTTAAAAAAAATATATCAGTACAGATAGGGCACTGTTGGGTTTAAGTACAGACAGGTAGTTTGGTTTTTTGAACAGTGATTTTATCTTTGGGCAGTGTATGGTATCAGACTGGAAGTAGAAATATAAAATTTATGTGATAAAGCCTAAGTTAATTCTTAATTATACAAGACAAGCCTAACTCCATCCATAACTAAAACAGAGAAGTCTATCTTATTCTATAACTATTACAGAGGGATAGTATATAACTATTAGAAAATGTTTTCCTAATTAACTTAAAGTGCAGAACATACTACAGATTTTAAAATAACATCTTACCTTTCAAAAAGAAGTTTAAGTTCTCAGTTGAAATGCACTTGATATGTACTTCAGGAAGTAGTAGTCAAAATGGCTGTGTTTCTCTCTCTTTCTTAATATATATTCAGGTACATAACCAATCAAATGTCATGAAATAATAGAAGATATTGAAAGTAGCATTTTGATTGGTTGTCAATTCTAACACTTCATAAGTGTTTTTGTTAGGTAATTTACCTCAGGATATTTAGTCAGGCTTACAGCATAATTTTCTCAATGGAATTCCATCAAATTTGGGTAAATGGTAGGGACTGTTATGTAGTAGGGCCTATTCTATATTTGATGAAAGTGTCTCCAGCGGTTTTTCTGTAAATTACTTTCCCACCTTTTTTTAGCGAGCGCTCACCGGTGCGCGCACTGGTACGCGAACCGGCAGCGTTACGGGAGTCCTCCATTTTGTGTATCAGTAGAATTGAGTCATAAGATGGAGGACAAACAATGTTCGGAATGGGTAGAAGGGGGCACTGTAGACACTTTGTGACCCTCTAGGTTTTCTGAGGGGGGATTAGGACGGTGATATATGCAAAAATAAAAGAATACATTTTTTGAACATTTCGTGGGGGGAGCGCCCGGTATGCGCTCCGGTAAGCGAACCGGGAAGCGTACTTTGGTGAAGAAAAAAAAATTAGAAAAAGATAAACGTTTTGAATGATCAGAGGTAGGGTAGCTCGGAAAAGAGCTATTGGGTTCTGTGGCTAATTTAGGTACCTAAAAGTAGGTTCCAATGCACACTTTTAAATAAAGGCCGAATATTCTATTACCTTCATCGGAGAAGTGCACACCATCTCTTCTGTAGATGTGTTGAATGTTGGAACGCAAGTTATTGTTGTATATTAAACCCATTCCATAGTCTCTCATGCAAACAGAAACAGATTTATTCACATGTTTCAGTGCTTTCTCAAATTGTGGAAAAAATTGGTTGGACCACTTACATTTCTGTCTTTGACATATATTGGAATATACCAAGGCAGTTTGGGGAAAAAGTGTCATCAAATGAAGAAAGGTGTTCTTTAAAAGCATTTCAAAATCATCTCCAGTCATAGTGCCCAAATCATTTCCACCACAGTGCACTATTAAGAGGTCAGGGTTTGGCAGATGCATAAACATTTTTTAATTAATACATATACATATAAAATATATTTTTCCTTTAAAAGAAGAATACATTTTACAGCTTTTGATATTTGCTATTAAAAAACCATTGAAATACACTGAAAAAACCATAGGTTATAAACCATATATAGTTAGAAATTAGCATTTACAAAACCTTAAAAATTCACTGAAAAAACCATAGGTTATAGACCATATATAGTTAGGGATTAGCATTTACAAAACCTTATTTTACTCGCACAAAACCAATGAAATTCGCATATATAGTTAGTTCCACTAACTATATATCGCGCACCCGCAATCCACTGTTAATGATGTCACATATTACATCATTCATGACATGGTCAGTGACATCACTGATGACATCTCAAATGACTTCACTGATGACATCACTGATGACATCTCATTTGACATTACTGATTACATCACTGATGATGTCATTCATGTGATAATACATTGAACCTCTTCAGACTCTAATATAACCTTACATACACTCAATGTAAACAGACACTCACAGACTGTCACTCATCCATGGAGTTACTCACACACCTACTCAGTCATGCAAATTATCAATCACACCTCCGTTTCCTCAACTTTACAGTTATACACACCTTACTTATTACAACATATACTAACACATATTTACTCTTTTATAAAATCCCTGATTGAAGTTCACAATGATCCATACAGCCACTCACACATTCACTGGCTCTTATGCACAGTTATTTATATATGTCAACTCTCACATGTACTGTGTTTTACATATGTACTTACTTTGACATGTAGCACTGAGATATCCATTCACTAACCAATACACTCATGCACACAGTCAACTGCCCATACAGCTGTTTCCACATGCACTTTTGAAGTCATACATCTAGTGAATCAACTGCTCACACATCTATGCACAGAGCCATACCCCTCCCAGCCACCCACACACATACTCAGTCTCCCATACAAATATTTGGACAACCAATCAATAAACCATATACTTACTCATATAGCTACTGATTAACACATGCAGCAGTTTACAGAACAACAGACATAATGATGCACAAATTAAGACAGTTTAGTCACTAACCCATGCACTCAGTGAGACACATTTAATCACTCACTCATACAGTCAGTCATGCACCTACTAAAACCTTCATCCACACTCTTATACATCCACTTATTCTTCAATATGTAAGACATATTTTAACTCTACAGAAACATACAGTCACTGGATGTTGTCATCAGTGATGTCATCAGTGATGTCACTGACCATGTCATGAATGATGTAATGTGTGACATCATTAGCAGTGGATTGCGGGTGCGTGATATATAGTTAGTGGAACTAACTATATATGCGAATTTCAATGGTTTTGTGCGAGTAAAATATGGTTTTGTAAATGCTAATCCCTAACTATATATGGTCTATAACCTATGGTTTTTTTCTGTGAATTTTTAAGGTTTTGTAAATGTTAATTCCTAACTATATATGGTCTATAACCTATGTTTTTTTCGGAGTATATATATATATATATATATATATATATATATATATATATATATTCCAGCTCCAAGGTACCCAACGTACAAAGGAGCACCCGGACCTCAGCTGCACACAAGGAGCCTTAAGTGGTAAGCACGCCTCCAGCACCACGATATCCTTTGACTGTTCAAACTGCCCTGGATGCCTGACGCGTTTCGAAGTGTCCCCACTTCTCTTCAGAGGCTTTGGCAGTTATTAAGGAGCGCTTGAGGCACCACACCCCTTCTTGCTTAGATGCACGCCCTAGCTGGGATTTATGGGACTTGTAGTGCCTCACGTCGCGCTAATGTTCAGTTGGTAACTTTTCAAGCCCACAGATGGGCCTCGCTGTGTGGAATGCGTGCAGAATCCATACGCTGCTGTCCCATGTTCTCGGCCCGTAGTCAAGACCGCATGGCCCCCGGTTCTTTCAGGGTGGTGCTCCTTCCGCGGCATGGGCCGCCGCGTAAATATTCCAGCTCCAAGGTACCCAACGTACAAAGGAGCACCCGGACCTCAGCTGCACACAAGGAGCCTTAAATGGTAAGCACGCCTCCAGCACCACGATATCCTTTGACTTTTCAAACTGCCCTGGATGCCTGACGCGTTTCGAAGTGTCCCCACTTCTCTTCAGAGGCTTTGGCAGTTATTAAGGAGCGCTTGAGGCACCACACCCCTTCTTGCTTAGATGCACGCCCTAGCTGGGATTTATGGGACTTGTAGTGCCTCACGTCGCGCTAATGTTCAGTTGGTAACTTTTCAAGCCCACAGATGGGCCTCGCTGTGTGGAATGCGTGCAGAATCCATACGCTGCTGTTTTTATTACTGCCCAAAAACTGCTGTTTATACAGGGAACTTTGCATTGCTTTTAAAACTGTTCCCTTGCGGACCCCCTGGGAATGTCACGGACCCCTGGGGGTCAGCGGACCACAGTTTAGGAACCACTGATATAATGGACTGAAGTTAGCAAAATAGTTTGCATGAGCGCGCGCACCAGTAGTTAATTTGTGCTGGCGGTTTCCGGTGCATAGCACCAGCACTTCTTTGTCAGGACCGGGTCTACAAGCAATATTGGCTGCTGCCTGCCCAATAAGTTCACACGCGTCTCCCCGGTGAAGAGCTGATGTCGCTCATGACTGCGTGTGTAAAATATTGCAAAATGGTTGCCGAAACCACCTTTCTTATTATATGAGGCACACACACTGCCAGAAACTACAACTGGGAGCTCGAATCTCAGAAGAGTACTTATATTAAGATTAATAGAGGCTTAAATTCTTGAGTATGAGGTTAGCATGTTAATGCGCCTGCGAGTGGAGAAAGGAGATCTGATGTTGTCCCAGTGGCACAGGGTGAGGCCGCTGATGGACAGACAAAAAGTAGGGGGGGATATGAGACCCAGAAAATACCTGGGGCCTCATTTATGAGAAATGACGCTTCGCTGCGTGAAAGCAGCGATGCGTCACTTCTCAGTGCGCACTCCTTACGACATACATGATGCGTCATATTTAATGTATGACGCATCATGCCGCAAGCAGTTACAGATACGTCAGTATTTCTGACGTATCTGTAAGCGCAAAAGTGACGCATTGCTGGAGTGTGTCACAAAAGTTACGCAACTCCAGCAAGCCCCATGTGAAAGGGCCTGCGTTAGTCTTACGCCTGCTGTGAGGCAGACGCAAGATTTTGACGCAATGGCGTCCTAGAAGTGATGCAGTGAAATCTCATAGATTTCACTACGTCACTTCTACGAGGCTTTTTGCGGGGGTACGCCCCCCCCTGCATACATTATACCTGACACAGGTATAATGTAGTGCAGGGGTTTACAAAGTGACGCATCTGCTTAGATGCGTCCCTTTGTAAATAGTGTGCAACAGGATGCATGTTTTACGCTGCTGATGCGTCACAAAAAGTGACGCATCGAAAGCGCAAAACTGACGCAAGGCCTCATAAATGAGACCCCTGATCCTTAAGCTTACACGTGGTGGAGAGGAAGAGGCTTTGAAGTACACAAGGGGACATGGGGAGGGAAGGACCTATTATACAACAGTAAATGTAAATGTAGTATACTTGTAAAGCGCAGAGCTGCCCCAGCAACGGGGCGTCCCGGCGCTGTATAACGCTGTGGAACCCTTCCTGGCTCTCCCTGTGAGATGACCCTCCTGGGCACCCCCAAGGTGAAGCCAGGCATCCCAGCGTTGTAGGGGCCGTTGTGGAGAATAAGCAAGCTATTGCCCAGAGTTGCAGCGTGGGACCCATGATTAGAGTAGGCGCTGAGGCGAGAAAATGATCAAGTCCGCGGACATTGAGCCCAGGACCCTGCCGCGTCTGGAATTGAACCCTGGTCCCGGGCATGATCTCTGCTTCAGGGTCTGCCGCTTCTAACCAGTGAGCCACACTTCTCCACTGTAACAAACAACTGTGCTTGGCCAGCCCATGGTACCCCCAATGTCTGCACCTAGGCCTGAGTGCACAAGCCGTTGCCATGCGGTGGTTAATGTGATAACTGTGCATAGTCATGTAAGGCAGTGAGCAGCACAGTGCTTGAGACACAGTGCTTATGCATCCAAGTACTTATCATCAACAAAAACAGAAGACTAGGGACCAAAAACAAAAGAAAGAACTGGAAGTGGGAACAATGGGACAGCAAGGGCCTTCCCCATCTGTTGTGGGGAAAGTGATCCAGACACAACAGAAACTGTTATGAGGAGTCCACTGAGAGCCTCAAAAAAGGTATAAAATGCCTATAACACATTTAACAATTGAAGCTATTTGTACAGTCACATCATTGTGTGGTAGGTGGGATTCAGCTGGCAGCTAAGTGAATGTCCCACACTGCATCGGCTGAGACCCCATTGCTGAGGTCTTCACCAAGCTCCTGCTAGGACTTGAAATGTGTAGCCTGTGGTTCTGGTGACTTATCTCAATAGTTAGTTTGGTTTAATCTGCAAATATGGGGCAGCTGGGTCCCTGCTGCTGAGGGAGTGACTCAACCATGTTCAACAGTGTGCATGCACCTCCTGGAGTGAGGTGTTCTTGATATGGACGTTGGTATTACATCTGGCTTCCAGCAGTGCCAGGTGAGGATATGGGTAGAGCCAATAGGGTAAGTGGGTGGAACTAGTAAAGGAAGTGGATAGAGCCTGGGAAGTGGGTGTGGCCTTTTCCAAAAATGTGAGCACCTGCACTTAATATTTTACAAATCAAGCACTACTCTTGCCAATGATTCAGCCACTTTGTCTATTGTGGAAGACCAGAAGAAATTCCCAATAACCTGGTGAAAGGTATACATGCTAGGACCAGTACCTGTAGCAGGAGAAAGCATACATGTAACTGTAAACAGCCTGGATAATTAAACAGGAGAACCATAACATGGACTGAGTAGTGGGAGGAGAACATGTTGGCCTAGTGGAAAACGATAGTAGTGGCAACACACTTTAACACAGCACAGATTTACCAGGGGTATTAGGACAAAATATTGAGTTACAAATATTGGGAGAAATTGAGAAAATTAAATATTGTGACACCCAAATATCCTGATGCACAAATACAGATGACAAGAATGTGTTTTTTTGAGTCAAGTAATATCGTTTTAAAGAATATTGGTTTTTTATATCGTTTTCACTAATGTTGTTTTTAAGATATTGTTTAATAATTATTTTAATGTGTTTTATTTGATATATTCATTTTTTGTATTAATATTGTTTATATTAAAGTTATTGTTTTAAAAATATAGCTCATAATTTCAAGTGTTACAGTGGGTTTGTAGTGGTATAGGGTGGGAAGTTGATTCAGTAATAATTGATCAGGAATTATTTAATACATTTCATTTAATTGTATGATTGATATTGAATGTGTAAATTATATAATACTGATTTATTTTCACTATATGTTATTTTCAGGCTGTTTGTAGGGGTATATGGTGGGAAGTTATGTAATAATTAATTAACAATTTGTTATTAATGAATTATTTGGTTGATTTTAAATTATGTAATTTATTGAATAGTTATTTATTTTACTTATATTTCAGTTGCAGGCTGCTAGGTTTGTAGGGGTGTAGGGTGGGCAGCTCATTAAGCAATAATGAATTAACAAGTTATGATTAATTGCTAATTAATTGTTTAATGGATTTTTAATTATGCAAAATATGGAATATGATGTATTTTACTAATATTTTAGTTGTGGGATGCTAGATTTGTAGAAGTATGGGGTGGGAAGGTAATTGAGTAATAATGAATTAACTATGAATTAATATTTGTAAATTAATTATTTTATTACATTTTCTGTGACTGAGTGCATGAGCATCTGATTGAGTCTGTGAGTGAGTGTGTGAGTCTGAGTGGGTCTGTGAGTGGGTACCTGAGTCTGTGAGCTGTCTGTGATTGGATGGGTGTGTGTCTAAGTGGGTCTGTAAGTGAGTGTGTGAGTGGGCTTGTGAGTGGGTGTGTGAGTCTCTGAGTGGGTCAGGGAGTAGGTGCATGAGCCTCTGAGTGGGTCTGTGAGTGGGTGTGTGACTCTCTGAGTGGGCTTGTGAGTAGGTGCATGGATATCTGTGTAGTTCTGTGAGTGGGTGAGAGAGTATGAGTAAGTGGGTGTATAAGTGTCTGACTGGGTCTCTGAGTGGGTGTGCATGTCTCAGTCTGTCTGTGAGTGGGTGAATAAAGGGTCTATTAGGATGGCGGTTGGAAAATTACACTGACCGCCATGTTAGCGGGAAAAGACCACTTGCTAGGACCGCGGCTTAACCGCCGGGCCAATTAGTATGCTCCGCAGTCGAAATCTGACTGCGGCAGTACGATCGTGGCCATTAATGTTGCGGGGGTTGCTGCTGCCAGCAGCAGTGCCGCAATATGGAAAGGAGCATGTCATGCCTATCACTGCACTGTGTGGCAGGCACTGCACAGTGCCTGCCACCTTGTACAGGGACAAGTGGGAGGTACCATGGGTACACCCCAGTGCACTCACATACCCCCAACACATTGGGGGCCTGCAATGGGCCCTGGAAACATCCTCCGCATGCCTTTCCATGACGGTCCCACCGGCACTGAAAGGCTGGCTACCACCGGCATCATAATCGTGCAGGCGGAACCTGGCCCTACACCGGCACCATTGTAGCGATCCAGTTCCGCTTGCTAGGCAGGTGTGCGGACTGGTTCCGGTGGGAAAGTGGCGGGCGGAAAATCTCACAGCTGGGGTCGTCGCCGCCATGCTAATGAGACCATTGCAAAATAATGGGGTAACCCAATAATCGCCACAAGACCTGGATACAATGCGGTAATGAAACAAGTGGTGCACTTTGAACTTGGCAGAAGGGATTCTACGAGGCGTACGATGCACGGCTTTCTTTCAAGGTCTTGACAGATTAATGCTGATGTCTGATGACCATGTCATAATTAATTCACGGTTTTAAATACCTGTGAGGATTTTACAAGGTGGGCCCTCACAAGTGGATTTCAGCTCACTACTATTGGAAAACCCTGATTGAGCGATTAAGTACTCAACCTCCAGTGTGATACCTGAGATTCCTGTGTGGCACCGGGATTAGGTTGTCCCCGCCCCCCTTTGTCCTGAAGAAGACTCGCAGTGGAGGTATAAGTCACCCTTTATGCACAAGCCGAGTTGAAACCTCAACTCACCCCACCCACCAACAGCCTATATCACATCCCAGCCTCTTCGCTTGATGTTGCATTTATGCATTTATAAAAAAAAGATATAAAAATGTTATAAATAATCTGTTAGGGACAGGCCCTTCTGTACTTGTCTCTTTACCAGTCTATTGCAAAAGCATTAAAAATGTATTAATTCTGCATATTTGTGACTATTGACCTTTCCCTACCCATCACGCGCACACCTATTCTTCTCCCCTCCCTTGAGTAACCTTTGTACCATCCTTTTGTCAAATTAATTTTGATTTGTTTTAAGTAAATAAAATTAAATATACTGAACTTAAACAATTCTTTGGCGTTTTCGTGTTTTACATTGACTGTACGTTCTGAACAATGCCATCTTAGACAGCAGGGTATGTTGTTGTGTTCATTTTTGGTATTTTTCTAGCAGTGTTTGACTTATCTAAGCTACACACACATGATAAACTATATTTTATGCTAATGGAACCAGCTGTTTTCTGGGTTGCGATCGCGGGCGGATATCCACTACCTGCCCTGCGGTTGCCCCCGCCGGCCCAGCGGCGGCCATCCATCCGCCATCCTA